>NC_040044.1:18638823-18650870 GCF_003713205.1 Coffea eugenioides | reverse complement strand
ATTTTACTTGCAAATGAGGTGTACAGAAATTGTGATATTTGGGTTGGAGAACGGAAATTAGTAGTTGACCTCATTAGTCTAGCCATTAAGGGGTACGATGTCATTCTAGGTATGGATTGGCTAGCTCATTACCATGCTTGAATGGATTGTAGGATGAAAGTGGTAGAGTTTTGCATACCGAGTGAGGCAACTTTGAAGTTAGATGTGAGGGGTGTGTTAGCCTTTTCTGTGCTCATTTCAGGAATAAGGGCTAGAAAATTGCTTAGTCGTGGGGCACACGGTTATCTAGTTTTTCTAATTAACACTCCGGGAGAAAAGATTAAGTTGGAGGACATGCCGATAATCCGAGAGTATCCGGACGTATTTCCGGAAGAGTTGGGGTCATTACCACCTGAAAGGGAGATTGAATTTAAGGTTGATCAAGTACCCGGAACTACTCCCATCTCTAAAACCCCTTATCGAATGGCACCTGCTGAGCTTAAGGAGTTAAAGGTGCAATTGCAGGACTTGCTAGAACGGGGGTTTATACATGAGAGTGAGTCACCATGGGGAGCTCCGGTGCTATTTGTTAAAAAGAAGGACGGGAGTTTAAGGTTATGTATTGATTATCGAGGACTGAATGCAGTAACTGTTAAGAATAAATATCCTTTGCCCCACATCGATGAATTGCTTGATCAATTACATGGGGCGATGGTGCTTTCTAAATTGGATCTGCGACAAGGGTACTATCAGTTGAGAATCAGAAAGGAGGATGTGCCAAAAACGGCGTTTAACACTCGATATGGGCATTTTGTGTTTGCGGTAATGCCTTTTGGCTTAACCAATTCCCCAGCAGCGTTCATGGATTTAATGCATCGAGTGTTTAAACCTTACTTGGATAGGTTTGTAGTGGTGTTTATTGATGATATCCTAGTATATTCAAAGTCTAGGGAGGAGCATGAGCAACACTTGTGAATAGTGCTGCAAACCCTAAGAGAGCACCAATTGTTCGCTAAGTTCAGCAAGTGTGAATTTTGGCTGGAAAAAGTGGCATTCTTAGGTCATATAATTTCAAAAGATGGGCTTGCTGTAGACCCGACGAAAGTGGAAGCCGTAGCCAAATGGAAGCGACCAGAGAATCCCACAGAGGTGCGAAGTTTTCTAGGTTTAGCAGGGTACTACCGCCGATTTATAAAGAACTTCTCGAGAATTGCGGGACCCTTAACTAACTTGACAAAGAAACAAGGAAAGTACATCTGGGATGTTAAATGCGAGAGTAGTTTCCAAGATCTTAAGAAGTAATTGACTATGGCTCCAGTTTTAGCTTTGCCCAATGGGAACGATAGCTACACGGTTTATACCGATGCTTCAAAAGAGGGGCTAGGGTGCGTGTTGATGCAAAATAGGAATGTGATTGTTTATGCGTCTCGGAAGTTAAAACCTCATGAGCAGAACTATCCAACCCATGACTTGGAGCTTGCAACTGTTGTGTTTGCCTTGAAAAAATGGCGACATTATCTCTACGGTGTGACTTTTAAGGTATATACGGATCACAAGAGTCTTAAGTATCTGTTTTCTCAGAAGGAGCTAAATCTAAGACAACGTCGGTGGGTGGAGTTCTTAGAAGATTACGATTGCACGATTAACTATCATCCCGGAAAGGCCAACGTTGTAGCAGATGCTTTAAGCCGAAAAACTCAACTAGCAAGTTCCATGGTGAGAGAGTGGAGCTTGTTAGAAGATGTTTGTGAGTGGAAACCTCGTCTGGAACCGAAGAAGGTGATTTTTGGAAATATTGAGGTGAAATCGACACTGTTGGATCGGATCAAAGAGGGCCAAGTGAAGGACCCAATGGTGCAAAAGTGGATGGAAAAGGTGAAGAAAGGGGAGTTGCCTAACTTTAACCTAAGTCCTGATGGAATCTTAAAGTTCCGAAATCGTGTCGTTGTACCTAGGGAGGAGGAGTTAAAGATGGAGATTTTGGAGGAATCTCACCACTCTAGGTATATGGTGCACCCAGGGAATAATAAAATGTACCAAGATCTCAAAAGTCAGTATTGGTGGGAGAATATGAAGGCTGAGATTGCTCAGTTTGTACAAAGGTGTCTTACGTGCCAACAAGTGAAAGCTGAGCATAAAAAACCGTCAGGTCTATTACACCCTTTAGAGATCCCTGAATGGAAATGGGAGCACATAACGATGGATTTTGTATCAGGGTTACCACGAACACAAAAGGGGCATGATGCGATTTGGGTAATAGTGGATCGATTAACTAAGACCGCACATTTCCTGCCAGTAAATATGAAATATTCTTTGGAGAAACTTGCCAAACTTTATATGGATGAAGTGGTAAGACTACATGGGGTACCAGTAAGTATTGTATCTGATAGAGACCCAAGGTTTGTATCCCGATTTTGGCAGAAATTGCAAGAGGCTCTAGGAACTAAGTTGAATTATAGTACAACATATCACCCGCAAACTGATGGACAATCTGAGAGAACCATTCAAACTCTTGAGGATATGCTAAGAGCCTGTATTGTGGATTTTGGAGGAAGTTGGAGCCGATACTTAACCTTGGTTGAATTTGCATATAACAATAGTTATTATTCCTCTATTCAAATGGCCCCATATGAAGCCTTGTATGGACGAAAGTGTCAATCTCCAATCCATTGGAATGAAGTAGGAGAGAGAAAGATTATAGATCCGACTACAATACCATGGGTTGAGGAAGCTTACGAGAAGGTAAAGGTGATTCGTCAGAGGCTTCAAACAGCCTAGAGCCGACAAAAGAGTTATGCCAATCATTGGAGGAAGGATTTGGAGTTCGAGATAGGGGATAAGGTGTTTCTTCGAATTACCCCGTTGAAAGGAAAGATTAGAGCAGGAAAAGGAAAAAAGTTGCAACCACGATACATAGGACCTTTCAATATATTTCAGCGAATAGGAAAGGTGGCTTATCGACTTGAATTACCAGCAAGTTTGTCTCGGATCCATGACGTTTTCCATGTTTCCTTGCTTAAGAAATATCATCTGGATCCGACTCACATTTTGCCACCCGAAGATGTTGAACTAGACGAGTCCTTAACCTATGAAGAACGACCTATTCAAATGTTGGATCGGAAGGTGAAGGACCTGAGAAACAAGCAGATTCCATTAGTAAAGGTTCTATGGAAGCATCATGAAGTGGAAAAAGCAACCTGGGAACTAGAAAAAGACATGCAAGAGAAATATCCCGACTTGTTCACGACGAAATGTATGAATTTCGAGGTCGAAATTCTCTTAAGGGGGAGAGAGTGTGAGGACTTGCAAATTCCTTATATTTTTTTCAAAAATGCCTTTTTATTTGAAAATTATTCATTTATTATAGCCCTACTACCCAATCATTCCACAATAAGTGCAAATGAACCTAGAAAGTAGGGTTTCACTTTTCGTTTTCAAGTTGGAGCAAGTTAGGGTTTTCACGTGTATCCGTAGTGTAATTATCCGGTACGGAGCGAGGATCAAATTTGGTGCTTAAGAGTGACTTTTAGGTGAGAAATAATATGTGATTAGAAGCAATGATATAAAGTTAGTGAATAGGAAGAAAAAAACCTAGTACGTGTGATTTAAGGAAAAACGGTGCGAACCGACGTGTACCGTGCACTACCGATTGAACACACCACTTGATCACCACTTTCTTACCATACAAGCTCATTAATATTTGAGCAAAATATCCTCTCATTTTTCAGCTAGCTTTGACCGAATTTTAGGGCTAAAAATGCAAGAAAGAAAAAGAAAATTTTGGTTGGTATTAGTGGTGACAAGTGTCACTCAACCATGGCTACTTAAACAAGCCAAAAATCCAACCTTCTTATCCTTCATTTTGCTCCATTTTCCTCCATTTTTCTGCTGCTTGGCCGAGACAAGAGAGGAGAGAAAGAGAGCAAGAAACAAACTTCCTTCTTCTTGAGTTGAGCCATCCAAGTAAGGAATTAAAATTCTAAACCGATTAAAATGTGAGTTGTGAGCTTGAGAAGCTAGGGGAACCAAGAATTCCAAGAGGAGGTGAAGTATTACTCTTGCAAGCTTCATTTGTTGAGGTATAAGGCTAAACCATGGCTTTGGTTCTTTTATTTTGGTTTAAGTTGTTGTATAATTCATGTTGTGGGTGGATTAGTAGTGATACAAGTTGTTATGATGATTTAAAGGTGATATATGTGAGTTAGGGTTTGAGGTATTTGCTGCCTATACTTGCTATATGGATGATATATGTTGTATCTAAGCTTATATAAGTGGTTGTAGTGATGATTGGAGCAAGAAATCAAGAAAGGTTGCATTGAAAACGAAAAATTCCAGATTTCTGGAAAATTTTAGCCCATTCTGTCCGGTTTTATTGCATCATGTTAGAGGCCAAATTAGGCTTAGAATAAAACATGAAAGTTGTATATAATGATATTTTATGGTGTCTACAAAATTTCAGCTCAATCGGAGCAACGTAGCCTGTGAAAAGACCAAAATATCCTCGCTGCCCTAGGATATTTCCAGTGATCCATTTTGGACAGTTCATCCAATTGACTGTGTTTATTCAGTGCTGATTTAGCCATTTTCCAAAACATGAAAGTTTTAGTACTCTGTCTTAGCTTTTAAACGCCTCAAAGAACGCCTTAAACGGACTTTGGTAGCCTGAGATATGGCCATTTAAATGTAGTACGGTTAATTAGCCGATTAGTTGGAACCTGGTTCGGTGAACTGGGAATTTGATTAGGTTACACTGGAAATTTGACCAAGTGATCTTCATGAAAGTTGTAGGACTTCGTCTTAGCTTCGAAATGGTATAAGTTTCCCACCAATCCGATAAGCGTAGCCTCAGATGTGTTCTTTCCGTAAAAACCCGTCAAATCTGTCTTTTGTAAACTTCATTTCCGCATTTGTTATTAGTTGATTTATGTCCTTGTATTGTCTTGAGCCTATGGAACGGCTATTGAAATGCATTTGTGTTGTGTATAAACTTGGGCTTGAATGAGAAAAATAATGAAGCCAAAATGGCTGGAAAATTAGGTAAACACAAAGGGCATGCTGCCCAAATTTACGCTCGAGGACTAGAGAAATATACTTGCGACTTGGGTAAAGTTGGTAAGTGAATAACACTTGAACCATCTAGGACTTTTGCTACCTTGGTTATCGAGGGTTATACGTTAGAACCTAGCCGAACTTGTACCCTTAGGAAAAATGGTAATAATCACTATAAATCTGTTTTCCTTGCACTTTCAACACAAAAAGTTATTTCCAAGTATACATCTTACAAAACTTTTCAGTTTGAAAAGCGAGCAAACGTTTCACGACTATTCTGCAAGTGAATTTCAATTTCTTGATTCTTATTGAACGAAACGTCTAAGTTTCGAACCTTACTTGATCTTCCAAATTCTTAAGCAACGTTTTATCGCAGATTTGGACTCCAAGCCAGGAGTACCACCTGGACGAGATCATTAAAAGCACTATTCTTGTTTTGGTGAGTGCTTTTAAATATCTGATTGAACTTGGTATTTGTGATTTATCTTTGACCAATGTGATTACATGATATATAAATGATTGCTCGAGCAAAGGTGTAATTTATCGCACTTGCCCTAGCAAGAATTGTACTTGTTTACCGATTTCACTTGACTTGCTCTACATGCATATAAATTATATCTTGTCTGGAATTCCAGAAACCCTGTGGCTAGTTAATCGAGTCGAGCCGGCAAGGGCCTGGTCGATTAGATAAAGAATCCTGTGTGAAGAACCCGTAACTTTTCCCATTTTCTAGGTTTTATTATCTTTAATGGCATGTTTTCTGCATTTTCTTGCTTAGAAACAATTGCTAGATAATTTTAATGAGTCAATAGAGTTTTTAGATGATTTTTTTAGTATCGAATAGGTTTTGAAAAATTAAGAGCGTATACTGGATGTGGGACCCGTTAGTGCGGAAAGTTCGGTAAAATTCGGCCAATTAGGTTAAGTTGTGTATACCGGGTTTAAGTTATCAGGTGTTAAGGGATAATTAGAAGTTACCTAGATGGATAAGAGTTGGAGAGACAAAAGGATAGATTAGCATTAAATGAAGTGACAAGTGTCACTTGAAGATTCATTCTTACCTTTTGACCTTTGGACTACTATTCATAACTTTACCATTTAATTAAAATTGGCCAAAAATCTCTTCATTTCAAGCTTCACTTGGCCGAATTCTCTTGCTCAAAGAAGGAAAACAATCTTCCAACTTCCTACTTCATAATCTTGCTCCAATCTTCAAACCCAATCAATAAAACTCCAAATCATTCCATAAAATCTCTTTGCTAAGTGGTCTTGAGGTGTTTTGTGGAGTTGTTTGGAAAGCTAAGGTGACTAGTTGCTCTCTTTCTTGTGTTGCTAAGGTAAGTTGTGAAGGACCCCTCTCCTCCCTCTAATGATGCTTAAATCATGATTGGTGGTAGTATAAGATGCACTTTTATGGATTATATCTTGATTTTGGTTGAATTGATGAAGTTTTATAATTATTGGGGATTTTTCTGTTTTCATATGAATATGATTATGTGGCTATGTATGATGATTGGAAATGGTGTGTAAGGGACCTAGGAGGTGGAAAAAGTGAATAATTGCAAGCAATTTCTGTTTTGGAAGAAATTTTGGAAAGTTAGGGTTTATGAAATTATATTTTGCCCGGTTTTTTAGCTCATAGTTAGAGACCGAATTGGCCTTGACTTAAAACATGAAAGTTGTAGGGAATGATATTTTAGAGGGACCTACAAAATTTCAGATCAATCGGAGTAGCGTAGCTTGAGAAAAGGCGAAATTACCCTTGCTGTCCTGGTTTTACCCGAATTTGAGAATTGCTTCTGTCATGGGTTGTTTTGGTTAGGAATGCTTCCGAATTGGTTGTTGAGGCCTTCTGATGAAATGTAGCCATGTGTCTTAAATTTCAGCTGGTTTTGGAATTTCTGGATTTGGACTTAGGTAGGCTGATTTAGGTAGGCTGATTTATGATGTTTACACCAGAATGCATTTTGTGAATCTGTTTTTCCGGTTCTGGTGTAGTATCTTGCATTTTTTACTCGAAACTGGACAGAGTTACCTTCTGGAACATTATAGCCCTATCTCTTAGCTTCGAAACAGTGGGTCTTGTACCTTCATCCGATAATCGTAGTGTCATTGGCACCATTACCGCAAAATGAGGTCAAAACTATTTTTTTTAGGGCTAAAGCTAATTCCATTTCCGGATTTTCTGGTTTTCCACTAATGCTTGTATATGCTTATGGAACCCTATTTTGGGAATGTTTGGCATTGGTTTATGACTCGTTATCGAGTCTCATTGTACTTGTTTGCATATTTTAGAGCTTGACTTTCATTTCCGGACTTTTTCCTAGCTTGAATTGTACTTGTACTACTTGGAGCTTACTGAACGGTTATTGAATGAACTTATTTTGTGTGTGACTTTGGGACTGGCTGAGGAAAAATAATGAAGCCATGACGGCTGGAAAAGTAAGCAAATTTAGGGGAAATGCTGTCCAATTTTCTAGGCAGTTTGGTTCCTTTAAGTTTGAATTGCCTTTTGGTAGAAATGAAGGGCTTTTGGGGTTGTTTGAGCCTAGGTCTTCATGTTACTTTCGTTTTCAAAAAAAAAAAACACATGTTTGGTACCCTTGCATTAGTAATTATTTGGCGAGGCATACGACTGATAGTCGAGCCTCACATGTGCATTCTGTATACTCGATTTTTGAAAGTGGAACCTTCAATTGTTTTCCTTGGATTATTTTAGGGTTTCTTGGTGATTAAAGCTCTCTTTTGGGAGGTATCTGTACTGACTCCGGTGAGTGTTCCACTACCTGCTACCCATTATGTGAAATATCTGAATATCTGAAATACTTGGTTTATGACTGTTGGAGCCAAATACTGTTTTGATAAAAAAGGGAGGCGATGGTGTACTTTATCACACTCGTTCTCTTGTCTGTTCATATGCCAATTTTGAGTGCGCATCTGAATCTGCTATCTGTATCTGTATCTGTTATCTGTATCTGGTATCGTATCTGTATCTGTTCTGACGTCGTTTGGAAGCTTGTATCCAACGACCTTTCTGTGACCTCTAAGCTCAACACCTGTGGCCAGTTACTCGAGTCGGGCCGGCAAGGGCCTGATCGATTAGATAACGAACCACGGTAGTCTGTTTTGGGATTTTTGGGTATTGAGACCCTTGATTCCGGTATACTCGAGTATTACCATTCTGATCTGATTGGATTTCGGGCCCGGTGGGGGTATGTGAGGTGGAAGGAGTTGAAGAAAGTGGAGTCTACGGTATTGGTTACTTCTGTAACGTTGACGGAGTGTCAACTATTATTTCGATCAAGTTTCGGTGAAGCAACTGGGAATTTGGCTCCTGAGAGCCACCCGTATCCTCCCTATTTGAATCATTGGTTCCTTTACTTTACATCTGGCATGTGTACCTGATTTGTTAAATGTTTGTATGCCATGATTTTACTGCTATCTGTCTAGTACCTCATTGAGCGCAAGCTCACCCCTTTCTGTTCCTTTTGTTTTCCTTACAGGAAAATAAATCCTTTTGAACTGAATTTGATAGTTGGTTGCCGAAGTTGAGCTTAGATGGACATATCTTTTGTATACTCATTGATTGAAACCCTGAATGTAGTTTTGAGACCATTTCCCTTTTGATTTGGCAAACCATACTTGTATCCACTGTTGAATCACTTTGGTATGCCACTTTGGATTGTATCTGCTAAATTTCAACATGTAAATATTTGCTTGATGTTTGGTTGGGTTTTGACGTGTCGGTTACTATTCACGACCGACTCCGATTTCATTTTTTTTTATTTTGACATTTTGACTTGTTTACGCGCGATTGTATGTTCCGGAACGTATTAGATCGCTCTAAACTGAACCGTTAGTCTCGGCAACATCCGGATCTGGCCCCCCAATAAACTTGGGTGGAGCAAACTTTTGAAAGCGTTCGAGAGCTCTGTCTTCGCTCTCGACATGGTTGCCAGGGTTTCCAGGGTTTCCAGGATTAGGGTTTGGATTCTGGCCTTGTTGCTGCACCACTTGTGCCAGCAAGTTAGTCATTTGCTGCATAGTGGCAGCGATTTGCACATTGGGGTCAGGGTTAGGTCCAGTAGAGGTTTTCCCAATACCCCTATCCGGTGTGGGTTGTCTATGTCCGCGCCCACGTCCCCGTCCACTACGTGTTCCTTCCATAACTTTACTTGGTCTAGACAATGGTACTAAACCAATATAAAACAATACATGTAAGTAAAACCCAAAGCTTTCCAAACAAAGATATACATTCCAAACAAGGCAAACAACACACATATATACAATCAGTCAAATCAAGTTCAGTCAAGTCAAGTACAAGCATGGACAATCCCCAAGGGAATGGCCTCATCAAAAGAAATATACATGTAGCTAATCTAGCCGTACAAAACGATTAGCTAAGGTCCTTCTCTCTATCCGCCCTATCTACAAAACCAAAACTATCCAAAACAACTCTATGAGTCATAACCTAAACCGATGACGAGCTATGAGACCCACCCGACGGAGTAGATCCAACCCCAGCCTCAGGACCCGCGCATGAGTCCTCGTCACTCACGCCCTCAACCACGTCAGCGCAAAGATTCAGGATCGATGCAGCTCGAACCTTCACCTTGCGAGCTCACTTACTCTCGCGCTCTTGGACCTCCTTCAGCTGAGCACAGAGGTCATCAACCCTATCCTCGGCCTCAAGTACATCGTTCTTCAGGCCCTCAATGCGCTCGGCCTGTCTCTCATTGGCCGCCCTAAGTTGGGTCACCTCGGCCTCCAGTCGAGCATTCTCTCCGGCCAACTCCTTACGCTCCTTGTCCACTGTAAACACGAGAGCGTTCGGATAGGCATACTTATGTTTACACTCACACCGTCGGAGACGGTTAGACGAGCTCCAGCGCACGACGGCCCCTCCTGGCCGTATCTGGTACAGGATCACTGGGAGCGCTACACGAGGTCGCTCGCCTGCAAGGTCACCACTCGGTCCACTAGATCCGTCCATCCTACACCAAAAGCAATTAACCATAAATAATCTTAAAGGCCATAAACAATAAAACCTCAAATCAAGCATTCCTATAACACTCAGGCTAATTCAAACCTAGGCTCTGATACCACCTGTGACAGCCCCACCTTCCCCTAAGGCGAACCAAAGGGGTTAGCGGACTGCCTGCCCAACTCTCGCCAGGACTAACGGTGCAGTTTAGAGCGATCTATGGCGTTCCGGAATTTATAACGCGCGTAAACGAGTCAAAATGGCAAAATAACCCAAAATAAAAAAAAAATGAAATCCGGAGTCGGTCATGAATAGTAACCGACCCGTCAGAATCCAACCAAATAGCAAGCAAACATTCACATCTTGAACTTGAGCAATTACAATCCAAAGTAATATACAAAAGTTCTCAAAAGTTAATATATACACGGTTTGCCAAATTGAAAGTGAAAACGGCCCTAAAGATACATTTAGGGTTTCACTTCATATACAATACAAAAGAAATATGCATCTAGTTCATTCGGCAACCATCTATCAAGATTCATTCCAAAAAGAGTCATATTCCTGTAAGGAAAACAAAAGGAACGGTGTGAGCTAATTGCCCAGTGAGATACTATCACTTACGCACCCAAGTGCATATAAGCATCAAGCTTTCATTCAATATAGTAAAAATAAGCAAAGGCACACGTCAAATATGATGATAAAAGGATACGGATGGCTCTCAAGAGCCCTTTCCTCGTTTGCATTTCTTGATCGGACGTCATTGACTCTCCGTCAATGTTCAAAAGTACCAACCGTAGACTCCACTTTACTTCCACTCCTTCCACCTAACATACCCCTACCGGGCCCGAAATCCAAACACGTGCACTTTGGTATTACTCGAGTAAACCGGAATCGAGAGTCTCTCATACTACAAGATTCCAAAACATTTCCCCAAGGCACATCAATTGGCACGACCAAGCCCTCGCCGGCTCGATTCAATCAACTACCAATGGGGTTGAACTCATTGATAACAATTGTAGTCGTTGGATACTCATCCAAACGACACCAAGTCATGTATTTTCATTTCAAGTAACACTTCGTGTAACATTTCAATCACATGATAGTAAGGATATAAGGCACATAGTGAGAGTGATAAAGTACACTTTCACTTCAAGCAATTAACATTCAAAGCACCAAGTTAAAGTATCAAAGCCATATATTAACATACAAGTGAGTAGTACACTCACCAAGCTCGCAAATGTGGTTTCATGCACTTCCGTCAAAAGAACGTTGTGCACCACCGTCACGCCCTAAAACATGCAAACAAGTACAATGAGACTCGATAACGAGTCATAAACCAAGGCCAAACATGACCCCAATAGGGTTCCATAAGCATATACAAACATTAGAGGAAACCAGAAAATTCGGAAATGCAATTAGCTTTGGCCCTGAAAAAAACAGTTTTTGTCCTCATTTTGCGGTAATGGTGCCAAAGGCACTACGATTATCGGATGAAGGTGTAAGATACACCGATTCGAAGCTAAAAGACAGGGCTACAACATTACAGAAGGTCGCTCAACCCAGTTTTGAGTGCAAACAGGTCAAACATGCAAGATACTACATCAAAAATGTAAAACAGATTCACCAAAACGCATTCTAGCGGAAACATCATAACTCAGGCTCTCCAAGTTCAAATCCAGAAATTCCAAAGCCTTCTGAAAGCTAAGAAACAGGGCTACATTTCATTAGAATGCCTCAACAACCAATTCGAAAGAAATTCCTGCCAAAACAACCAATTACAGGCGCAATTCTTACATTCGGGTAAAACCAGAACAGCAATAGTAATTTCGACTTTTCTCATTCTACACTACTCCGATTGACCTGAAATTTTGTAGGACCCTCTAAAATGTCATTCCCTACAACTTTTATGTTTTAAGCCAAGGCCAATTAGGCCTCTAACTAGGAGCTAAAAATTCAGGCAGAATGCTCCCACAAGAACCCTAATTTTCTGAAATTTCTTCCAAACCAGAAATTGGTTGCAATTAATCACTTTTTC
>NC_040044.1:18597807-18637924 GCF_003713205.1 Coffea eugenioides | reverse complement strand
TCCCACGTCCGGTATACGCTCTTAATTTCTCAAAACCTATTCGATACTAGAAAAATCATCTAAAAATTATATCTGCTCCTTAAAATTATCTAGAAATTTTTCCTAAGCACGAAAATGCAGAAAACAAGCCATGAAAGATTCTAAAACCTAGAAAATGGAAAATTACGGGTTCTCACACTTGTAAAGTCCTTGTACGGATTAAAACAAGCTCCAAAACAATGGTACCAAAAATTTGACCAAATAATGCTTGCTAGTGGGTTCAAGATTAATGAATCAGACAAATGTATATATAGCAAGTATACGAGTTGTAAAGGTGTCATTATTTGCTTGTATGTGGATGATATGTTTATCTTTGGTACTGATTTCAAACAAGTCAATGAGACCAAAAAAATGGCCGATGTTATCCTAGGAATAAGAATTAAGAGAAAGCAAGGACAAATTTTGCTTTCACAATCTCATTTCATTGAGAAGATTCTTAGTCGTTTCAATCATTAAGATTGTAAACCTACCTTAACTCCCATTGATCCAAACATTGACTTTGTTTTAACATATTGGTGATCTTGTGTCTCAATTGGATTATGCCAAAGTGATTGGATGCAATGACATGTACAAAGCTAGATATAACTTTTGCTATAAGTGTGTTAAGTAGATACACAAGCAATCCAAGCAAACAGCATTAGTTAGGTGTAATTAGGGTCTTGAGGTATTTAAAACATACCAAAGACTATAACATTTGCTATAGTGGCTATCCTTCAGTATTAGACGGTTATTTAGATGCTAGTTGAATGACAAATAAAGATGATCATTCTTCTACAAGTGGTTGGGTCTTTATGTTAAGTGGAGGAGCAATTTCTTGGGCGTCTAAGAAGCAAACATGCATAACTGACTCCACCATGGCAGCTGAATTTATAGCTTTGGCTTCAACTAGCAAAGAAGCTGAATGGTTAAGAAATTGCTACACGAGATACCAATATGGCCAAAACCAATTTCACTAATCGCCATACATTGTGATAGTGCTGCTACGCTTGCTAAAGCTTATGGCTAAGTGTACAATGGCAAATCTAAACATATTGGATTAAGACATAGTCTAGTAAGAGATTTGATTACGAATGGTGTTATAACCATAGATTTTGTAAAATCAAAAGAGAACCTGGCTGATCCTTTAACTAAGAGATTAACAAAGGAAATGATGATTAAAACATCTAAAGGGATGGGATGGAAGTCCAATCGATGGATCACTATTAATGGAACCTCGATTCAATGCTAGTTATAACAACTAGTCTTGAATTCAGTGAGTAAAAGTACATTGGTATAGTGATTTGAACACTACAAAACATCCCAAAAGGTGGTGTGATTTTTCTCGCTTGAAATTGGAAGGTTGAATTTAGAGTTCTTAATAAGTTTTGTAAAATGCTACAATTGGCAGGGGCATTAAGAGCTTGCCTAAATGAATGTTGGATTGATGGCATCCACAAAGTTTTGGACTTAACTTTGAATGCACTCATGAAAGAATAGGGATACAAGACCTAATGTATCACTTGTATAAACAAATTGAAGATAAGTGAATCTATGTGTGTTAATTTATGTGACTTGTTGCATTTAGTCTTTGGTTCAAAACTTGTCTACCAAGTAGTATTAACAAGTTATAATCAATTAACACTAAGATGATGGTTCAATCGAAAGATACCATTATTTATGCATAGATTATTAGAATTTTTTAGTGATCCATAAAGAATTTTCAATATATTGAAAATGGTGGGGGATTGTTGGAGTATTTTCAAATATTGAAAATTTGGACAGAATTATAAAAGTAACTTTTTGCATTTCATTTGTAACCTTTCAAGTTTCAATCGTCTTTTGAAGAGATACAACTCCAGACATGTTTCTAACGGTTAATAACTGTTTAAGGGACATGTCGTCTTATTTATATGGATCAATTGTGGTCTTTTGGCTATAGACAAAAAGATCTACAAACTCTAGAAAAATTTGTGCTCTTCTCTTCTTTGTTCTTTGGGGGTTGTAATAACTTAGTGTAAAGTTTTTGTGAGGACCCGAAAATTTACTTACTTTTATTTTATTTTACTGCCTTATTTAATTATTTATTCGACTGTTTACTCCGAATAATTTATTTTAACCATTTTAAATCTATTTACATGGAACAAGATCTCACTTATATTTTTAAAATGTCCCGTTAGCAAATTTAATTTTTCTACGGCTCGTCTAGTAAGGAATAGCGAATACATGTTTTTCGAGACAATATTCAATCCGAGAGTGCAATAATCTTGGAGGTTCAAGAATGATCAATAATAGACTAAGAAAAGTTAATTGAGGGATTAGATGTGAGTGAGTTAGAATTTAAGCTTCTACCACGCGCGCGTTGATAGTTTCTCGAAAGCCGCACAGGTACGACTAATTGGAGATTTGAGGAGTTAATATTAGACTATTAAGTATGAGTAATTACAGTGTTAGAGGGACTACCTTGGAGGATTAGTGTATAAGTGGACCAAACATGAGAAAAAGTGGTAGTACGAAACCATATTTGAGACACTCTTAAGGGTTGACTTTCTTGCAAAACTTAATGGCTACTTTATCTTCAATCTTCCTACACAAGCTTCACAACTCAAACTCTCTCTCTCTCTCTCGATTTTCAGCTGAACCTCAAGGAAGAACAAGGGGAAGAGAAACTCCATTCTTTTGCTTCAAGTTCACTTGCAAATCTTCATCCAACTTCATAGATTCTTGGGTTTTCATTCCATCTAGGAGAAAAGAGCAATCTTGTGGATTTTCTTGGAGAAACTTTGGTGGAAAAATCTGGTCTTCATCTAGGGTTTAAAGAGTAATCACTTCATCTCTTTAATCTTTCAAATTATCCAAAGTTTAATGGTTAATCTTCATGGGTTTGAAACCCTAATCCTGTTTATAGGCTAGCGGACTTGAGGAACTTTATTTCTCGCTTTAAATCATAGGCTAGCTGTCTTGATAAGGCTTTAGGTAGCTGACTTGAGGCTTGATTGTTTGATTATGGTTGTTTATGTGACGAATGAGATGATTATGGCTAGAAAATGGAGAGAAATCGAAGGAAAGTTGCAAAAGGAAGCTGGCCAAAATTCTGGTCATGTTGTTCTGTTTGAGTTTTGAAATTTTGATGCTTGGTTGACTGTTAAATTGATGGATATATGTTGTATATTGTATGTACAAAGTGCGTTTCAAAAATCATATCGAATGGTTACACAAAACTTGAGTTTTGGTAAAGATTCAAGTCTGGAAAACGCCTATCAGGGTACTCGGGCAGTGGTTCTTTATCCGAACGTAACTCTCTATACAATAGTCGAAATTGAGTGTGTGAGGACTCGCAAATTTATCTATTTTAAACTCCTATTACTAGCTTATTTAAATATTTAATTGCCTGTTTGCTCTGAATATTTTATTTCAATCTTTTAGACCCAATTACATAGAGCTATGGCTTACGTGTATTTTTAAAATGACTTATTACAAAAATTTAATTTTTGAAAGCTCATTTAGTGAGAATAGTGAATGCGCATTTGGAGACAATAATCGATTCGAGGGGACAATGAGTTTGGAAAATTGGAGACTTATACATTAGCCTTAAAATAGGTATTTTTATGCCTAAGTACTCAAGTATTAGTTAGTTATACTACATTATAAGAATTTTTTGGAAGTTTCACCGTAACGCGTGCAAATCGAAAGTTCGCGTATATCGAGCTGGAGCGGTTAATTGGAGATTTAAGGAATTTATTCTAGACTATTAAGAGTGAATAATTATAATGTTTAAGAAAGTGCATTGGAGGTTTAGTGCACAAGTGAAGCGAACTCAAGCGGAATAGGGCATGAAATGCGCGCGACCGCGCATTATTCCTAGTTGACTTTGAACCACTTTTGGGCCACACACTTAAGCTTCCTCAAGAAGCTTTCTCATCAGCAAACACTCTCTCTTCTCTCCTCAAAACAGCCGACCAACAAGGGGAAGAAGAAGGACCAAAAGCTCTTCATTTTCTTGCTTCATTTCTTCATCAAATCACTCTAAAATTTCACTACAACTTGCAAACCACTTGGAGATCAACTTAAGCTAGGAAAGGAGCTTGTTTTTCACGGTTTTCTTGAGCTTCAAAGGACCGAAAATTTCTTGTTTTATCATTTAAAGAGGTAACAAATGATCAAACCCTTGAATCTTAGTTTATGTAAGTTGATTTGCACCTGTAAGCTTATAGATGCATGTGGGTAGCTCTATATTGTTGGAAATCTTGTGAGTGGGTTCTATGAAATCCCACAATGGCTTGATGAACTAATTTGATGAGATTTGATGTTATTTATGTTGGATTAGTGCATAATCTAGTGAAAATAAGTTGTGTTGTGAAAGAAAACTCAAAGGAAGTGAGATGAGCAAAAGTGACGATTCTGCCCCTATTTTGCCGTGACCATTAGTACACTTTTTTGTGGTTCAGTTAACTTGATTTTGATGTAAATACGTTGTGTGGGTTGTGTGGAAAGTTTCCACCAAAAATCATCCAAATTGGTTGGCCAAAATTTGAGATTTCGAAAATGTAGCAAAACTGGAAACGTAACCAAAGCCTCTCTAGCAGTGGTTTTGTTTCGGCCATAACTCTTTGCTCCGACATCACAATCAAGTGCCATTTGTGGTATTAGAAACTAGACACTTCTAGTTTTCCAACGGTATAAAATGAATGCCCTGATTCCACCTGAGTGAGCCGTACCAACCTTGTAAAGTTGCCTATTTTGTTTCTCATCTGTACTGGAAGCCCTATTTTGAGCTACAAATTGATGCTCAAATTTGAGCTAGTTGTGGACAGAATTTTAAAATGATTCCTTCTGAGAAATTGTATTCTTATGAATGTATTTTTCAACGCCACTAACCACGCTCAATTCCGAGTTGAATTGAGTGAGTTGTGACCAGATTTCAGAGCTGTCTTCGTGAAAGAGAACCCTAATTCTGGACTGATTTATAACTAATCTTGATTTGGGACTTGTTATTCGAAATCCTTGGTGTTAATCAGCTACCAAATGTATTTTGGATGTTTTCTAGACACTTTCTTGATAAATGAATCATGTTCGAGGAATTTTCATTGGCCAAATGTTTGAGAAAAGAAAAACGAAAGTGCAAGGCAGATTTGTCTTAGCAAATTGTGGAATTTTAATGGTTTTGTTAACCGACTTCCCGAACGAATTTTTGCATGACATTTGACAGAGGAATACCCCTTATATGGTAGTATAATCATACCAAATTTGGTACCATTCTGAGTCCATTTTGATACTCAACCAAAGATTCAAAGTCTATGTTTAAAACCTGGAAAATGGTCTAACCGTCCCAACTTTTGGGTAACTTTGAGCCGCCATATCTTGGTGCTCAAAACTCCAATTGTTGTTCTTCTTATTTTTTTTTAAACTTTGATTGTAACTCTAATTGGGTTCCAAATTTCAGAGGCTAGTTCCCATTGTGTGAATTTTTCTGAATTTTCAAAGTTGGCCAAAAATCAACCCAAATCTATCTTGGTATTCCAAAACAACATCTTGAACCCAAAATTTGAATGTCTTTTCATTTGAAATCATGGAAAAGTGTCTTCTAAGAACTTTTAGTATTTTGGAAATAGTTTCCAACGGTACTAAGTTTTTCAATTTTGGACTTTCAGGGAGTAAGTTATGATTTTTCAAAAAATGCCCTAAATTCGAAAATTCTTGGCCGGATTGTGACGTGGCTTCTGCAGTCCATCTTCGATCGTTCGTTTGAAAAATGATTTATACCTACATGTTTCCATCCAAGGATTTCAAAGATGAAAATTGAATTTTTCTTGTGTTTTTAAAACACCACTTTGGAGCCTCGATTTACGAGTAATTAAGGCTCTCTTTTACGATATTTTCTTAATATTGTACAAGAGTACAATCTTTCCTGTAACAAGGGGGTTTATAAATAACGGTGTGTGATAGTCAATTACTATTTGCTCAGGTGCTCAAGGAGACCTTTAAGAGAATTTCGAGGGGAACACCTAAAGGCTTGTTTACGCACTTACTCCCTTGTTTCGATTGGTGAGTGTCAAGTGCATGAATTTGTTGCTAAGTGATTAACTATTTCTTATCCGTTATGTGAATTTGAAATTTTGAGACGAGTGTGTACTTTACTGCACTCGTTCTCTTTCGAACGAAATTATATTCGTATTTTTCTATGTGAATTCATATCCGACTTGTACATAGTAATGTGGATGTGATTCGTATTTGTGATTCGTATATGTGATTCATATTTGTGATTCTTATTTGGAATCGTCGATTTGAGCGTTGCTCATCGACTTATTTTCGTATTCGTATTCGAGGGACGCCCAAACTCGTTGGCTAACTTTGAAAATCGAGTCAGTATGGGCTTGGTCGATAAGCTTAGCAAACCATGAGATATTCGTAAAGCATGATCTATTGGAGAGATCTTGCTCGGTATACTCATGTAGTACTGCCATGATATACTCGAGTATTATTAGAACTTTGATGAGCGGGTCTAGTAAGGGGGTGTAACGGTGACGGGATTCGAAGAAAAATGGTGTATTTACGGATTTGATACTTATGGGGTTGACGGAGTGTCAACATGAGATGTGATCAAGACTTTGACTCGACTACGTGGAATTTAGCTCCTGAGAGTTACAGTATCCTTAAATTATTTCTGTTTATTTTTCCTATTCGAAAGGTGAATTATTTGAACTTTATAGTTTTACTTACTATGTAATTTGTGACTACTTGGATTACATGTTTGCATGTGTGTTTCTTGGCATCACTGAGTATTGGCTCATTCCATTAGTTTGTTTTCCTTAACAAGAACCCGATTGGAAGGAGTTAAGGCAATGCCGACTTGAGACACTTTTGTATTAGTGTTTTGATTGTAATCGACTAGATATTTTTGGATGTTGTATATTTTGGGAAAAGTGATTGAAAAATTGAAATTGTGATGTAAGACTGGATATTTATGTATGGAAATGATTTCGTACCTTTATTCCGACTTTCATTGTTAGTATTAGACTAGGTTTGAATTGGAATTGTATCGAGTTCGGGCGAGAGTTGGGCAGGCGTCCGGCGGATACCCTTGGGTTCGCCCTTGGGAGAAGTGGGGGCGTTACAGAGTGCCATTTGCGGCATTCAAAACTAGACATTCATAGCTTTCCAAGGGTTTAAAAATCCCCTGCTAGTTCGTTTTGAGTAAACCGTAGAGAATCGGCAAAGTGGATTGTCCTGCTTTGCCTGTTTGTCCGAGAGAAACTGGGAAGTTGCATCTTGTGGCTCGATTTTGTTCCACTTGTGAAAAGATTTTCGAAACGATGCCTTCTGATGAATTGTAGCATTTTGAACCTAGTTTCCAACGCCATAGACCATTCTCAATTTGAATTTGTATAGAGTTAGATATGGTTTTATTTTGAAACTGCAATAAAGTTGGAAATTGGAAAATTTTCCCTTCCCCGCTGACCGAATGGTCAATTCTGTTTTGGAGTGTTTTATTTCAAAAATTTTAGTGTCATTTACCCATCAATTGCTCATTGTGAGAGATAGTCTGCATATGGAAGTTTAAGTGTACCAAATTTAGCATAATTTCAATATCATTTCGATACCAAATAATGCCCAAAAATTGCTCTTCAAAACTGGAAATCCACTGATCAGGTTGCAAAAATCAACCGATTTCAAACTGTTATATCTTGTTGCTCAAAACTCCAAATTTAGTTCCGCTTATTGTGTTTGAAACTTGATTTGGAACTCTTGTTGTGTTATAAATTTTAGAGGCTGATTCACTTTTTGTGAATTTTGCTGAATTTCCAAACATTGCTGAAAACCAAGACTGGTTTTGTCTTGTCTTCATGAAACTGTAACTTTGAGCTGAAATTTGAATAGTTTCTGGTTGGAATCTTGGAAAAATGTCTTCTGGGAAGTTTTAGTACTTTTAATCTAGTTTCCAATGGTGTAAATTTTTCTATTTTTGGATGTACCAAACTCAAGATCTAATTTTCTAAGTTTTATCGCGTAAAGCGGAAAATTTCCGATTTCGTAGGAAATGAGTTTTTAAGAACTTTTCATTTCCTTTCGATATTGATAGCTCGTTTTAAACCCGATTTCATGGAGGATGCAAGTCTCTCTTGTGACTTTAAATTCACACTTTTGAATCTTGAATTTCAATAGAGTAAAGTTCTTTTGAGACATTGTTCTAAGTTTAAGTAAATGCATTTTCTTCCTTGAGTGTTAAGTGGTTGTGAGTATATGTGAGTGACAGTTATCACTATTTCTTCATGCGCACAAGAGAATATTGAAGGAAATCTCGGAGCAGACCACTAAAGACTTTATTTGCTCACTTACTTTTGAATTGGTGAGTGTCAAATGCGAGGACTTGTAAAATCCCTTATATATATATATTCTTAAATTCCCTTTTATTTGGAATTTATTACTTTACAATAGCTTTACTACTCATTTACTCCCTCAATAGTTGTAATGAATAAGAGATTTAAGAGTTTTGCCCTTAGTTTTATAGTTCGGGTAAATTAGGATTTTTACGTTTTTCGGTAGTCTGAGTAATCGGTACGGAGCGTGTACTAAATTTGGTGGTTAAGAGTGAGTTTTAGATAAGAAAAACTGTGTGATTAGAATTAATAATAATAAGTTAGTGCATTCTAAGTGAAAACCCTAGTACGTGCGAGTTAAGGAAAAACGGTTGGAACCGATGGGTACCGTTTGTTAACGAGTGAGTACACCACTTGAACACTACTTTATTACCTTAATCCCTTTATTATTAATTGAACAAAATTAGCCCTGAATATCTTCTCATTTCAACCGAAAATGTGGAAAAAAAAAAGAAGAGAGAAAAGAAAATTTTGACTTCCAATCAAATTGTGACACTTGTCAAACCTTTGACCAACTTAACTCCAACCTTCTTATCTTTCCTAGAGCTTTATTTCTTCTTCATTTCTGCATTTTGCTGGCCGAAACTTGAGGGAGGGAAAGGGAGAGAAAACTTCATTTTTGCATTTTAATTTCAAGCCTCAATCTTGAGTTTCAACGGATAATCTTGCAAATTCCTCCACAAAAGTTGATCTCGAAGGAAGCTTAAGGGTTTTGGTGGAGTGATTTGGGAAGTCTTTACAGCTTCTTGACATAGGGATTAAGCTGACTTTGGTAAGAAACTTCCCTCTACTTCATATATGTGTAAACTAGAAGCTTAAAGTTGAAATTTTGATAGTCTTCTAGGGAAAATTTCATGGGTTGAATGATATGTAGGAATGTTTAGTTAGGGTTTATATTTTTAGCCTTGATTATGGTTATCTACATCTTAATTGATGTTATTGAGCTAGTAATTGATGGGTTTGATGATAGAGCACTTGTTGGATATGAATTTCTAGAGTAAAGGTGCAAATTCCAGAAATTGGAAACCAAGTTGTTCTGTTCTGACCAGCTTCATTCGTCCATGTTAGAGGCCAAATCAGGCTTATCTAAAAACATGAAAATTGTAGGAAATAGTGTTTTATAGCATCCTGTAAAATTTTAGCTCATTCGGAGCACTGTAGCATATGAAATAACTGAAATACCCCTGACTGCCAAATGTTCTTTTCAGCAGGCAGTTTTGAGATTCCACATTTTTGGTTTCGTTTTTCACTTTGATCCATATCAAATCAGCATTTGGCCAAAACATGAAAGTTTTAGTCCTATGTTTCAGCTTTCAAACGCATCTAAAAACCCTTCAATCGGAATTGTGTAGCTTGAGTTATTGCCATTTAAATCCAGTGCTTATAACCAGACTGATAATGAATTCTGATTCTATAATTTGCAAATTCGACCTAGATCAACTGTGAGCTGGGTTAAGTTGTCTTCATGAAAGTTGTAACTCTTTTTCTTAGCTTTGAAACAGTATAAGGTGCATCCCAATCCGATAAACGTAGCTCCAGTTGTGACCAAAATGCTATAAGATGTCAAATATGCTGTTTAGCTTTTTGTAGTCAAAACTGATTTCCGATTATATTATTACACTTGTGTTGTAACTGGATGATTTTGGAGCCTAATTGAAGGGCTATATTAGTAACATTACTTGTGCGTGATTGTGGGACTGAATTAAGAAAAACAATGAAACCATAAATGGTTGAAAAATAGGTAAACCCAAAGGGCATGCTGCCCAAATTTTCACTTAAGGGTTAGGTAGATATACTCGCGACTTGAGTAAAGATTTGATGATGAATCTAACTCGAATTGTCTAAGTTGTTCAAGTCCTCTTTTGTAGAGGTATATAAGTTAGAATTCGCTTGAAACTTGTACCCTTGGAAAAATGAAATTTACGACTAATAGAAGTACGTTTTCCTCGTTTCTTCAACTCAAATGGTATTTCAAAGTATAATTGCTTCAAAGTTTCACAGTTTGAAGAGCGAGCAAGAGTTTTACGAATATTCTCTAAATGAATTTCAATTACTTGATTCTCGTTAAACGAAACGTTTAAGTTTCAAACTTTAGTTAATTTTCAAAACTCTTAAACGATGTTGTATCGCAGATTTGGACTCCAACGAAGGAGTTACACTTGAGCGTGATTTTGACAAGCACTAAATTTTTGGTGAGTGTTTCCAAATACCTAATTGAACTTGATACTTGTTTTCAATACTTGACTAATGTGATTGAATGATATTTGATTGGTATAGTCGGACAAGGGTGTACTTTTTCGCACTTGCCCTAATATGATATGTACGTGTTTATTGGTGCAATTGACTTGATATACTTGTGTTTGATTTGTAAATACTGGAGCAGCAGCATGTACCACACTCAATCCGAGTGGGATGTGCCTCTCATTCCCGTCTCTGTACTTTTCTCTTAACTAAGTCGATTGGTCATCGACTACAGTGACTACTTGGGAACCCAAACCACACTAACTAGTTAATCGAGTCGAGCCGGTATGGCCTTGGTCGATTAGATAACGAACCATGGGTATCTAGTGTTGTCGAGTGGAGTGTTATCTCCTCGATTAATCGGTATACTCGAGTATTACCACTAGTATTTAGTTGGTGTTTGGACCCGGTAAAGAGGTTGAATGGTGGACAGATTGGTGTGAAGCGAAGTACTACTGGATTGGTTACTTTACTTGAAAGTTGATGGAGTGTCAACTAATACTGGATCAAGCTCTGGTGAAGCAACGGGAATTTGGCTCCTGAGAGCCATCTGTATCTTTACACTTTGATTGTTATTCGTAGTGTTGTTGTTTCTTTTAGAAAAAGAATTTTTCACTCGCTCATTTTGAGATGTGCTACTTGAAGTGTTATTGCTCACTTTTATGAATTTGTTATGCTCGCTACTCTGCTACTTTGATACGTGCACTTTTAAATAATGGTCAACTTGCTATTTGGAACCTCACTGAACTTTAGCTCACCCCGTTCCGTTATCTTTGTTTTCCTTACAGGGGATACGAACGAGGGCTTGAGACTAGTACAGGCTAGCATAGTCCAGTTTTTGAAAATTTTACGATTGTACTCGCGCTAGTGGTCGATTAGGATTGAATGTATCTGAGATTCGTATCTTTTGTGATAATTGGGATGGTACGAATGTTTGGGACAGAAATTAATGTACATGTACGTTTCAAGTTTGGGAACTGTTATTTCCTTTACTCTTAAGGTTATAACCTATTTTAGTTGAAGTGTGTGAGTGAGTCCTGACGAGAGTTGGGCAGGCGACCCTGGGGTACGCCTTAGGGGGAGGTGGGATCATCACAGATGGTATCAGAGTTGCTTCGCGTGGTCTCTGCTCGAGGTGAGTTTGGGCCAAGTGGTGATATGGTCCCAATTATATGAATCAGTATAGAGGACTAAGTACTCTTCATGAGCGTAAGTTGTGAATTATAAAAGTTATAGGCATAAAACCTTTATCATGATACTTGAGGTAGATAGATATGTATGTTAGGTAGGAGTCTTAAACTTGGAAGATTTGCACTTGGGAGCGTACGGCCTGAGATGTGAATTTTCCTAATTTTGGATTCTTGTATCTGAGTACCAAAAGTGGAGAGTACTAGAATAAGGGTCGATATCTCGATTGACCTTGAGATAAAGTTGAATGGTAAAATTCAAGGTGTGAAAGGTTCTCATAATGGACTTGAGATCGAACTGATGAAGGAAAGTGGATCAGTGAGTGTTGTCATGGATTAGTCTCGTGCATGCCTGGTTAGGGTTTCTGTAGATGATAGCTACATTTGTGATCGTTGCGAACGTTAAGGCGCTAGTATTATAGTTTGTTTTATTGCTTCCGTACCTATGTACTCTTATTTCGTGTTTATATGATTTTATTGTGATTCGATTCCGGCTATACATGAGAGTGAGTTAGGGTGTGAAACTTCTATTAAAGGAATATAAATCTATATTTTGTTTCATGGATAAGTGATGACAGTAATTCTCATGAAAAGACCCAAGAATAAGACTAAGTACTTATGTTTAGATTTCTTATCTACCTTGGGTAACCTGTAAGCAAAAGAATGAAAGAGTGATATGGCTAGAGTTTCCAATTGTGATTGATTATTCATTCTGATCTTTTGATTTCATGGCAGGCTGTCACTTGACCTTAAGAGAATTGGTGATATGACAAATTTGAAAGGTATGCATAAGGAAATAAACACCCTTCGGATGGAGGTAGAATTCTAAAAGAAATTGGTTGACTATTGGGAAGGACGATAGAAACAAGAATATACGGAGAAAATTGAACTGCTACACAAGAATATAGAACTGAAAAAGAAATGCGAAGGAATCCTAGAAGAGGCTTTAGCGGCGGCACAAATTAATACTTTTACGGAACCTCTTGTGAAAGATCAAAGAATTAAAAATGCAAAGGCACAGGTAAAAACTTTCCAAGCAAGAAAAAGGAGTGCATCTAGTAGTACATATGAGAAATCTAGAGAAAAGGTAATGCCTTCCAAAGAGCAAAAAGTGAACCATTCACCTTACCCACCATGGACACTAGGAGCAATAGGAAATTTTTGTGGAAGGCAAATAGGACAAGAGAAAGTTCTCGAGAAGGCCAAAAGGTGGCCTCTCACATATCTTGTGGATATTGTGGGAAGACTAATCATACTGAGGATAATTGTTAGCGAAAGGCACGAAAGTACTTATGGTGTGGTAGTATTGAACACCAGCTTGCAACCTGCCCCCGCAGGTCACACCTAAACCCTAAACAAGCAAATATAGGAGTGAATAAACCCAGATTGTCTGCCAGAGCATATACCTTGATCAGCCAGCCAGTGCTTAATCCGTCTACAGTGGTAGAAGGTACAATTCATGTTTTCCACTGTCTAGTGAAAATTTTGGCTAATGGTGAGACCTGAGTTATTTACGGCTAAATGTAAGAATTTCGATGACGAAATTCTTTTAAGGGGGAGAGAGTGTGGGGACTTGTAAAATCCCTTATATATATATATTTTTTTTCTTAAATTCCCTTTTATTTGGAATTTATTACTTTACAATAGCTTTACTACTCATTTACTCCCTCAATAGTTGTAATGAATCAGAGATTTAAGAGTTTTACCCTTAGTTTTATAGTTCGGGTAAATTAGGATTTTTACGTCTTTCGGTAGTGTGAGTAATCGGTATGGAGCGTGTACTAAATTTGGTGGCTAAGAGTGAGTTTTAGATAAGGAAAAGTGTGTGATTAGAAGTAATAATAATAAGTTAGTGCATTGTAAGTGAAAACCCTAGTACATGCGAGTTAAGGAAAAACGGTTGGAACAGATGGGTACCGTTTGTTAACAAGCGAGTACACCACTTGAACACTACTTTATTACATTAATCCCCTTGTTATTAATTGAACAAAATTAGCCCTAAATATCTTCTCATTTCAGCCAAAAATGTGGACAAAAAAAACAAGAGAGAAAAGAAAATTTTGACTTCCAATCAAATTGTGACACTTGTCAAACCTTTGACCAACTTAACTCCAACCTTCTTATCTTTCCTAGAGCTTTATTTCTTCTTCATTTCTGCATTTTACTGGCCGAAACTTGAGGGAGGGAAAGGGAGAGAAAACTTCAATTTTGCACTTTAATTTCAAGCCTCAATCTTGAGTTTCAACCGATAATCTTGCAAATTCCTCCACAAAAGTTGATCTCTAAGGAAGCTTAAGGGTTTTGGTGGAGTGATTTGGGAAGAGGAAGGTCTTGACAGCTTCTTAGCATAGGGATTAAGTTGACTTTGGTAAGAAACTTCCCTCTACTTCATATATGTGTAAACTAGAAACTTAAAGTTGTAGTTTTGATAGTTTTATGGGGAAAATTTCATAGGTTGAATGATATGTTGGAATGTTTAGTTAGGGTTTATATTTTCAGCCTTGATTATGGTTATCTATCTCTTAATTGATGTTATTGAGCTAGTAATTGGTGGGTTTGATGATAGAGCACTTGTTAGAT
Source organism: Coffea eugenioides (assembly GCF_003713205.1). Classification (NCBI taxonomy): domain Eukaryota; kingdom Viridiplantae; phylum Streptophyta; class Magnoliopsida; order Gentianales; family Rubiaceae; genus Coffea; species Coffea eugenioides. The sequence goes on along the minus strand of NC_040044.1, from coordinate 18,623,523 downwards.
ATGAATTTCTAGAGTAAAGGTGCAAATTCCAGAAATTGGAAACCAAGTTGTTCTGTTCTGACCAGCTTCATTCGTCTAGGTTAGAGGCCGAATCAGACTTAATTCAAAACATGAAAATTGTAGGAAATGGTTGGTTTGTTTGGATTGCTTCATATTTCCCCAATTTTATTTGCTTACATCATCTTTACAATTTCCAATACACCTTTTTATCTTTTCAATATCTTTTTATCTCACATACATCACATCACAAAAAATGCTACAGTAAAAATATCCCAAATAATCCCAAATAACTTACAATCCAAACAGACCCGGTGTTTTATAGCTGCCTATAAAATTTTAGCTCAATCGGAGCACTGTAGCATGTAAAATGTCTAAAATACCCCTGACTGCCAAATGTTCTTTTCAGCAGGCAGTTTTGAGATTCCACATTTTTGGATCCATATCAAATCAGCCTTTGGCCAAAACACAAAAGTTTTAGTCCTATGTTTTATCTTTCCAACGCATCTAAAAACGCCTCAATCGGAATTGTGTAGCTTGAGTTATTGCCATTTAAATCCAGTGCTTATAACCAGACTGATAATGAATTCTGGTTCTGTAATTTGCAAATTTGACCTGGATCAACTGTGAACTGGGTTAAGTTGTCTTCATGAAAGTTAACCCTTTTTCTTAGCTTCGAAATGGTATAAGGTGTACCCCAATCCGATAAATGTAGCTTTAGTTGTGACCAAAATGCTATAAGATGTCAAATCTGCTGTTTAGCTTTTTGTAGTCAAAACTGATTTCCGATTGTATTATTACACTTGTGTTGTAATTGGATGATTTTGGAGCCTAATTGAAGGGCTATGTTAGTAACATTACTTGTGTGTGATTGTGGAGCTGAATTGTGAAAAACAATGAAGCCATAAACGACTGGAAAATAGGTAAACACAAAAGTTGTGCTGCCCAAATTTTCACTTAAGGGTTAGGTAGATATACTTGCGACTTGAGTAAGGATTTGAAGACGAATCTAACTCAAATTGTCTTGGTTGTTCAAGTCCTCTTTTATAGAGGTATATAAGTTAGAATTCGGCCGAAACTTGTGCCCTTGGAAAAATGAAATTTACGACTAATAGAAATACGTTTTCCTACTTTCTTCGACTCAAATGGTATTTCAAAGTATAATTGCTTCAAAGTTTCACAGTTTGAAGAGCGAGCAAGAGTTTTACGAATATTCTCTAAATGAGTTTCAATTACTTGATTCTCGTTAAAAGAAACGTTTAAGTTTCGAACCTTAGTTCATTTTCAAAGCTCTTGAACAATGTTTTATCGCAGATTTGGACTCCCACGAAGGAGTTACACTTGAGCGTGATTTTGACAAGCACTGAATCTTTGGTGAGTGCTTCCAAATACCTGATTGAACTTGACACTTGTTTTCAATACTTGACTAATGTGATCGAATGATATTTGATAAGTATGGTCGGGTAAGGGTGTACTTTATCGCACTTGCCCTAATGTTATATGTACGTGTTTATTGGTGCAATTGATTTGATATACTTATGCTTGATTTGTAAGTGCTGGAGCGGCAGCATGTACCACACTCAATCCGAATGGGAGATGCCTCTCATTCCCGTCTCTGTACTTTTCTCTTGACTAAATCGATTGGTCATCGACTATAGTGACTACTTGGGAACCCAAACCCCACTGGCTAGTTAATCGAGTCGAGCCGGCAAGGGTTTGGTCGATTAGATAACGAACCATGGGTATCTAGTGTTGTCGAGTGGAGTGTTATCTCCTCGACTAATCGGTATACTCGAGTATCACCACCAGTGTTTAGTTGGTGTTCGGGCCCGGTAAGGGGGTTGAATGGTGGACGGATTGGTGTGAAGCGAAGCACTACTGGATTGGTTACTTTACTTGAAAGTTGATGGAGTGTCAACTAATATTGGATCAAGCTCTGGTGAAGCAACGGGAATTTGGCTCCTGAGAGCCATCTGTATCCTTACACTTTGATTGTTATTCATAGTGTTATTGTTTCTTTTAGAAAAAGAATTTTTCACTCGCTCATTTTGAGATGTGCTACTTGAAGTGTTATTGGTCACTTTTATGAACTTGTTATGCTCGCTACTCTGCTACTTTGATACGTGCACTTTTAAATAATGGTCAACTTACTATTTGAAACCTCACTAAGCTTTAGCTCACCCCGTTCTGTTATCTTTGTTTTCCTTACAGGGGATACAAGCGAGGGCGTGAGACTGGTACAGGCTAGCATAGTCTAGTTTTTAAAAATTTTATGATTGTATTCGCGCTAATGGTCGATTAGGGTTGAATGTATCTGAGATTCATATCTTTTGTGATAATTGGGATGGTACGAATGTTTAGGATAGAAATTAATGTACATGTACGTTCCAAGTTTAGGAACTGTTATTTCCTTTACTCTTGAGGTTGTAACCTATTTTAGTTGAAGTACGTGAGTGAGTCTTGGTGAGAGTTGGGCAGGCGGACCGCTAAATCCTGAGGTACGTCCTAGGGAAAGGTGGGGTCGTCACAGTGAAGTGCATGAATTGTTGCTACATACTTGAATTGTTCTTTGTTTATTAAGTATTTTAGAATTGTCAAGACGAGCGTGTACTTTATCATACTCATTCTCTATTATGTGAATTTATAATTGAATTGTGTGAAGTGAAAATTATATTTGTGTTGAATCGATATCGATTGGAGTGAATCTCATCGATTTATACTTATAATAGTGGGGGACGCCCAAACTCATTGGCCGACCTTGCGACTCGAGTCGGCACGGGCTTGATCGTGAAGCTTGGTGAGCCATGAGAAAATCATAAAGCTTGATCTATTGGAGAGATCTTGCTTGGTATACTCGCGTAGTATTGCCACGATATACTCGAGTAGTATCAAAACTTTTGACGAGCGGGCCCGGTATAGGGGGTGTAACGGTGTCGAGAATCTAGGGAAAGTGGAGTCCTACGGATTTTATACTTGCGCGGTTGACGGAGAGTCAATGTGGGATTTGGATCAAGACCGTGATCAAGCTACGTGGAATTTAGCTCCTGAGAGCTACAGTATCTTTGAATTGTTTCTGTTTACTTTTCCTACTTGAAATGTTAATTACTTGAACTTTATAGCTTTAATTCTTGTACAAATGTTATTGTTACTTGAACTATGTGTTTGCATGTTTTTCTTGGTCTCACTGAGCATTAGCTCATCCCATTAGTTTGTTTTCCTTAACAGGAGCCCGGAATGGAAAGATTTTGGAGAAGCCGACTTTATTACTTTTGATTGGAAATCTTGGGATGTAATTGTATACTTTTGATTACTTTTGATTGCAAATCTAGTCGACTTATAGTAGTTCTATTTTGGGGAAAGTTGATGTACTTTTGGTAACTTATGATGTAAGATTTGAATGTTTATTTAAGAAAGCGAACTTTCTTTGTATCTACTTTTATTATTGGTTATTTATCCTTAAGTTAGAATTGGATTCGTATCGAGTCCTGGCAAGAATTAGGTAGATGTTCCATGGATACCCTTAGGTTCGCCCTAGGGAGAAGTGGGGGCGTCATAGTTTTTGCAGCCAAACTTCATCTTATCCTAGAGAATATTCATCCTTGATCTTTTGCACACTATAGTAGATGAATAACACCTTAAGGAAAGTGATTTGCAATTACAATTTGAAGCCTTTTTTCTAGTTAGTTTTGCAGTCATTTCATAGTATTCTCTTTGTTGTTGTTCCAACAGTCCATACCTCCTAATTTAGAGTAATTGAAAATTTGACAAGCTTTTAAATGAAATTTACATGCTCCACATTTATGGTACCATGAAGGTGCTTGAGTTTTGCGGTGTATTTTTGTCCATCTTGAGTTTAGATGATGCCTCTACAGAGAAAATATTATTGAAATAATGCATTTGTCGTAAAAAAAATTTTTGCACTAATTGAGTTATAATCCACTCTCTTTTAGTTGATAAGTGATACTTGTGCATGTTTTGTTAACCCAGTTGTATACTTTATCACACCAAAAAGAACTAGACATATGCCATGTGTGAATTAGATTTGCTGAATTGACATTGGGTCTAGTTGAGTGAACTAGTTGCCTTCGCTTCACTACCCACTTGGTTTACAAGATGTTCGTAGGTTTGGAGGTGTGTGATGTATTTATCACAGTATACTCGAGTACTACTGTTAGGGTTGTGGCCACTTGGAGTTATGATGCATATGATGGGGAAATAATTACTAAATAGAGATCTATTTTGGCGTATATTGACTGAGACATATTCAAATGGTTGCTAACGAAGTTCAACTATATCTACCCTTGTATTAATTTGCTATAACTAGATGCCTGCCCACACGTGTTTTTCATGAATGCTTTCATTTGTTTAATGTAAAATTTTTTTCTAATCATCATCAGTCTGATTTCTTAATAAATGGACCTCACGGAGTGTAAGCTTATGATACATTTAAATTTTGTCTTCCTAAAGGTGTATGAACTTACGAGAAGGGAAAGGAGTGTGGAATAGCTAAACCTCAAATATTACTTGATTCATTCCTTGTTAAATGTCCTCCATTTTACTTCTTTGATATAGGATTAGATATACTCTTAGGAAATAATTTTCTTCAATTCTTTCATAAACTTTTGTTTGATACTTTACAATCTCAAATACATTTTAAAACTTCTTGTGGCCACTGGATTGTAGTTTCCCACCTTAAACATGCTTATACCCGTAAAATTCCTATAACGTTTCATTCGCGCAGGTCAGCGTGGTGATATTAGATATTCAGAAAAATCAAAGATCTCCATTGAAAAAAAAAAGATTTCTTTTTCAATGGAAAGAGACCATATTCTATTACATAGATAATTTCTCATGATCTATCAAATACTCATCATACTGAACACTTTTCATATTTATATCTGAGTACACTTAGAGGTAGGAAACGAAACTAAGTTGTACTGCAAGACTCTGAAGCGGCCCTTAAAGGAAGTCACCCTGGTGGTTGGAGGCTACAACATCCAAGTAAAAAGTTTTCGGGGAGGTAACCGGAGTTTTGTCGGTCAAAAATTAGATCTAAGGTATGGAAGTGTATTGGACCCATTTCTTTTGTTAACAAGAAATTCTTAGCTGAGATATGGTATGCATTCTATTCTCTTAAAAAATTTTATGGAAGATATTTCAAATCTATTTAGTACCTTATCAATAAATATAGTACATCTTGAATATACTTTACAAATAAAAATATCTTTTGCATCTAGAATCATAAATATAGATGTTATGTTAGCCAACCCAAGCTTAAATTTTGACTTAAATTTGAGCACCAAAATGGTGTCAGAACCACTAGTGGAATAGTTATTATCCATAACGATAAAAAAAATATACGTTGAAAGAAAATGACGAATAAAGAGATTTGAAATGGATGATGATATTGAAGACTTGATTAATAATAATGAATTAATAGAAATAAATAGATTTGCAGAAATAGAGGAAATTTGACTTAAAGACTTTTGTTTGAATAATAGCTTATACATATATGTGCACTTAGGACAGTTCTATTTTTGAAACTTAAATGGCTTGAACCATATATATACTTGTGGCAATGTATGTAAATTTTATTCTAGAATGCATTAGTCATTTTAATTAATTATTTCTTTGTAGTTTGACTTAGTGAAAGTTAGGTGGGTGCTCCATTGGGGTTTGGAGATGGGCCGTAATTGAAATCATCACAGTATTGCCTATTGATTTCCTATTCATATTATTGTTAAAAAAACTGTACTTATAGCTAAATATTACGCTAAAGTGTTTGATAAAATTCCCATTGATGGTTCCAATTATTATTTTTTATTTATTCTCATTTTGATTACCATCTTTGAAAGTTTCAAGAAGAAATTATTTCTACCATTTGATAAAAAGTGTTATTGTTTAGATAGTTTTGTTATGGGCAATACTTGTTTTTAAGAATCATAATATATCTAACAATATTTTTTACATTTTTTTTGACAATCTATGAATTGATTTTATTAAGCTAACAAATCTAGCTCAAAGTTTCACTTGGGGGAACTAATTTTCTATGAGGACCTGAAAATTTTGTCATTTTACCCATTTTAACTCCATTGCATTTTATTCATTTAGTTATTTATTTATTTGTTTATAGATTTGATAATGATTTTAGTCTTAATGATTTTATTAAATTTTACATGCAGGAGTTAGTGAGTATGTGACGACCCCACCTCTCCCTAGGGCGTACCAGAGGGTTCGGCGGGTCGCCTGCCCAACTCTCGCCGGGACTCAGTCGTTCACTACAATCCTCAAATGAATTACAATACAAATCTCAAATATTACATCAAATGTTCCCACAATTACATGTCATAAGCGAAGCGGAAACAATTCCCAACTATACATAAAATGATTCCAAATCCAAATTGTACAAAATATAGGCCATCCATTCACGTGAATAAGCACAACAAGCCCTTCCTTCGCCTTGAACCCTGTGGAGGGGAATAAAATATTTTTGGGGTGAGCTAGAAGCTCAGCGAGTAACCAAAAAAATCAGTAATCAAATCGGTTTCACAATAGTTCATTTCAATGATGTCATAAATCAATGATGTCATAAATCAAATGATAAGTCCAGAAACAATTACAACTTTTACAATACATTAAATATGGAGTATCAATAATTCAAGAAACATTTACAATGGAAAGCGATAGTAACATTCATTAAAAGGATACAGACTCACAGGGAGCTATTCGTTTGTTCGCTCGTTCCCCTGACATTTCCCCTTATTCCTCCAATCATTTGAAAATACATTTTTTTGTAAGTAGAATCCCTCGTTCATCCTTTTGTTCATTCATTCATCCCCTTCCGGACGTTGACCGGACTCCACCCATCCGGACGTAGCCGGACTCCACCCATCCGGACGTAGCCGAACTACAAAGGTAATACTCGAGTATACCAAACGTTCACCCAGGTCACCATATCGCCCGACCGAGTCCGCTTCTGGCTCGAGTCGATCGGTAACAAGGGCAGTGGCCAGTTCAGCCAAAAGGCTTACATTCATGCGCAACTAGCATTTAATCATTAATCATTGAAAATTTCATATTTATTTAGGTCGAGTGCGATAAAGTACACATTCGCCTAGAAAACTCGTTTTAACAATCATTGAAAGCACTTAACACATTATCAATCAATAATAACAAGCCAATAAGTCAAGGAATACAGCAAACAAGGAACACTCATATGCAAGCACGCATGATATGCAAGAAAACAGTTCAAAAGTAACTTTGGAAACAGTTTAAAGGTAAATAATGCAAGAAAACGGTTCAAAAGTAACTTTGGAAACAGTTCAAAAGTAAATAATGCAGGAAACGGTTCATAAATAACTTTAGAAATAGTTTGAGGTCACTCACCTCCATGGCTCAGAAATCATCCATCATATAACATTGCCTTGCTCAAATCCAAGTCTTAGATCACAAACTCAATGCAACAAGTCCCTTCAAAGTTCGGACAGCACTTCCCCTGAATTTGTTAACTTTTCCAGCCATGGCTTCATTATTTCCTCAGCCAGTCCCAAAGTCACACGAAATATAAATTCTTCACAACGGCCGTTCAATAGGCTCCCAATAGTACAAGTACAATTCAAGCTCTAAAATATTCCAATAAGCACAATAAAACTCTATTACAAGTCATAAACCAATTCCAAATACCACCAAAATAGGGCTCCATAAGAATGTATAAGCACTAGAGTAAACCAGGAAAATCCGGAAATGGAGCTAGCTTTAACCCTGAAAAAAATAGTTTTTGACGTCATTTTGCGGTAATGGCACCAAAGGCGCTACGATCGTCGGATGAAGGTGAAAGACCCACCATTTCGAAGCTAAGAGATAGGGTTACAATATTGCAGAAGGTCACTCAATCCAGTTTCGAGTGTAACCAGGTCAAAAATGCAAGAAATTACACCAGAACCGGAAAAACAGATTCACAAATCGCATTCTAGCGGAAACATCATAAATCAGGCTATCCAAGTCCAAATCCAGAAATTCCAAAACCAGCTGAAATCTAAGAAACAGGGCTACATTTCATCAGAAGACCTCAACAACCAATTCGGAAGAAATTCCACCCAAAACAATCAATTACAGCCGCAATTCGTACATTCGGGTAAAACCAGGACAGTAAGGGTAATTTCGACTTTTCACAAGCTACGCTACTCCGATTAACCTGAAACTTTGTAGGCACCTCTAAAATATCATTTCCTACAACTTTAATTTTTTAAGCCAAGGCCAATTCGGCCTCTAACTAGGAGCTATAAATTCGGGCAGAATGTTATCATTAGAACCCTAACTTTCCAAAATTTCTTCCAAAACAGAAATTGTTTGCAATTAACCACTTTTTCCACCTCATAGAGTCCTTAAACATCATTTCCAATCATCATACATCACCACATAATCATATTCATATGAAAACAGAAAAATCCCCAATAATTATAAAACTTCACCAATTCAACCAAAATCAAGATATAATCCATAAAAGTGCATCTTATACCACCACCAATCATGAATTGAACATCATTAGAGGAAGGAGAGAGGTCCTTCACAACTCACCTTAGCAATACAAGAGATAGAGCAACTAGCCACCTTAGCTTTCCAAACAACTTCACAACCAAGCTCAACTCCACCAAACTAAGAGGTTTTATGGAGTAATTGGAAGATTAATCGGTTTAATTGAAAGATTGGGCAAGATTGGAGACTAGAAAATTGAGAGCTTTTCTTTCTTTCTTTGAGCAAGAAATTTCAGCCAAGAAGCTTGCAAAATGAAGAGATTTTTGGTCAATTTCAATTAAATGGTAAAGTTATTAATAGTAGTCAAACTCAAGACTAAATCTTATGGTGACACTTGTCACCTTTAGGTTTAAAACTTATCTTTTTGTCTCTCCAATACAAATATCTTAACACATTGTAAAATAATCTCACTTAATACAAAATTCCAACAAGTTGTCAAAAATATAATGCATTTACCGCACTAGCGGGTCCCACGTCCAAAATACGCTCTTAATTTCTCAAAAACTAACCGATACTAGAAAAATCATTTTAAAACTATATTTACTCATAAACTTTATCTGGGGAATTTTTCTAATAAAGAAAATGTAGAAAAGGCGGGCGATTAAATAAAATAAACCCTAGAAATTTCTTTCGGGGCGTCACAGAGTAGGGTAACTGCAACTTTTAGTAGGGTGTGAAAGAAAATCTTAGTGAACAAAAGAGGGAGTTTAGTGCAATAAGAGAGAATTGAGATATTTAGCACAAGAAACTACAAGAAGTCAACACTCGGCACAATAGGAACCAAGTTTTATTTCTTTAGAACTTCTTTGACCAAACCTTTCTTATCATTTTTCTTCCATTTCTTGTCTTAAAACAAAACAAAACAAACAACAAGAGAAAGAAAGAGAGAGAGAGGACTGAGAGCTTAGGGAAAATAAAGGGGAAGAAAACTTCATCCAATCTAGCTTCAATTTTGCTTAGATTTTGTGGGAAAAGGAAGGAGAGATCTTGGTTTTTCCATCCACCTTAGCTTAAGCTCGGAGAGGAAGAAGATTTGGCGGTTTGTGGGTTGGGCTCATCTTGGTTGGAAAGCAAAGAGCTAAAATGTTAGATTATCCTTCTTTCTTTACCTTATGTAGAAAATAAGTTTGATTGTTGGATTAAGGACAAGATTGGTGGTGAATCTTGGAAGTTTCCTAAGTTGATGATTCTTGTACTTCATATTTGAGTTTTAGGGTTTGGATATATATATATATATATATGATTATGGTGGTTTTCTTGTTGAGATTTTGACTTTATCTATATCTATTGTTATGTTGGTGGTGAAACTTTATGGATTTGTGAGGTATGTTTGGTTGAAAATTTGGGAAATTAGTTGGAGGGATGTTGGAAAAAAATTGAAAAAATTGCAGCATGCTAGCCGAAATTAAGGGATGGAATTTCAGCCTTGATTTCTAAATTTTCATGATGATTTTAAGTTCAATCTTGATCAAAACACTCTATAAGACTTTAAACTATAAGTGTGTGTTGGATTTGAACCAAAATCATGGACTTTAAATTGTTTAAACTACATTTCTTTCACTCTTTTCATGGCTGGAAATCTACTCAAAGTTGGCCAATAGAGAGAGTTTTTGTTAGCTTTACTCTTGGTTTTATGTGGTGAAATTTTTTTGTTAATGCCTAGACATTTGATTATACTTTAACCCTAGTATAAGTGATGGATTTGAGAGCAAAATGATAGGCTTTAAGAGGTGAAAAACCTCACTTTTCAGGCCTATAAACAAAATTCATTTGAGCAGTTTTAATCTCAAAATTTGTGAAAGAAAATGAGAAGTTTTTGTACTACCATTTTCTTAAACCATTAACCTAGCGTACACATGGATGTTGCCCTTGAATTGAACTAGAATCATGTGATTTGGGGTGAGATTACTTAATTGGTTTGGAAGTAATTTCCTTTGAATATTGTGGCTTGGAGTAGTGGATCTTATTGCACTCTATATACTTGATTCTAGGGCTTGGAAGTGAAGCTGAAGTTGCACTTGAGGCGGACATTTAAGCTTTGCTTTAAGTGGCGAGTGTTCTAAGTGCTTGTGAAGTGCTTAAGTGCCATGTTTACTAGCTTGAATTTCCTACTTTCTTGGTTAAGATACTTGTACTTGAATTGATATTGTTTGGGCGAGTGTGTACCTTATCATACTCGACTCTTCTTGGCTAAATTCCTGATATTTGTATCAAATGAATTGTTTTACTTGTGCTTGACTTGAGAGTCATTTGGGATTATTCCATCGACTCCATTGCGTGCTTGGGGTCCCAAACCCCATTGGCTAGTTGGTTGAATCGAGCTGACAAGGGTTTGGTCGATGAGATCAATGAACCATGGGTCTTGTCACTTGGAATTGAACTTGAACTTGCATTTGAGCTCTTGAATTTGAACTTGAACCGGTATACTCGAGTAGTACCCTTCTTGATTTTGACCTGCAGGCCCGAAAGGGGGTTAAACGGTGGTTGGAGAATGACGTGAAGTGGTGAAATACTTGATAGTATTATGGAATAACGTTGACGGAGTGTCAACAAAATCTTTGGATCTTGATCAAGCTACTTGAACAAGCTCATGAGAGCCTCGTATCCTTTTAAATGAATATGTTAATTCTTAATTATTGATTGTTCTTAGGGTTTGTTGGTAAGTATGAGCATAACCCGGGGACAAACTTTTGACATTTACTCTACTGATATCGGTGAGTGTCCCTTGTATATGTGTGCTTTAAATGACTATGTGAAATGTTGTGAATGTTGTCGGAATGTTAAATGCTTTCCAATTATTGCTAAATGGATTTTCGATAGGTGAGTGTGTACTTTATCGCACTCAACCAAAGCAAAAGTGAATTTTCAATGATTGAATGCTACTTGTGTATGAATATAAGTCTTTTAGCTGAACTGGGCCCTTGCCCTTCGTTGCCAGTCGACTTGAGCCAGAAACGGATTCGGTCGGGCGGCTAGTAGCCCTAGGACGATGTTTGGTATACTCAAATATTATCACGAAGTTTGGTGGAGAACTGGCTAGTGAATTCAATGCAATGAAATCAATGAATGAATGACAAGAACACTGAAAGAGTTTTCACTTGGAAATGTTTTCTAATGTCGGAGAGATAAGGAAAATGGTTGGCGAATGAATGATTGGAATGAATGGCTCCAAGTGAGCATGTACCCTTTCAATGAATGATTGATTGATTCTTGAATGACTACTTATTACTGTGCCAAGTGTGCAAAGTGCAAAATGTAAATATTTCTGTGTTTTGCCTGCTTGAATGCTTGTTTGGGAATTTCACTGGATTTTTAGCTCATTCAATTAGTTTGTTTTCCTTACAGGAGTGGAGGTTGGAGCAAGTAAGCGTGAACTAGTGTGTATAAGTTTCTTGTACTTGTACTTTTATGGATTGAATGTATTTGGGATATTTGGTAATGTAAAGTTACATTTCACTTTTGGCTTGTAAATGAAGTTGAATTATGGTTGATTTGATAACCTTATCATTTTCAAGAATGCTAGTGAATAAGTCCTGGCGAGAGTTGGGCAGGCGATATGCCAAACCCTTGGTTTCGCCCTAGGGAGAGGTGGGGTCATCACAGGTGATACAGAGCCACCTCATGTTGTCTCTGCGCGGTGGTGAGTTTAAGCCAAGTGGTGTTATGGTCCCGATTACATGAAAAGCATAAAGGATTAGATGCTCTTCTTGAGCATAAGTTATGAATCATGAATGTTATAGGTATAAACCCTTTATCTCGATACTTGGGAAAAATTAGATATGTATGTCGGGTAGAAATCTCAAATGTGGTTAATTTGCTCTTGAGACCGGCCGGTTCTAATTGTAAATTATTTTATTTCGGATTCTTGTACCCGAGTACTCAAGAGTTGAGGGCATTTAGATGAAAGTCGACGTTACGACTACCTTTTAGTAAATATGAATGGAAAAGGTTAACGCATGTAAGATTTTAATATGTGACTTAGGAATTGAACTGATTGAGGAGAATGGATTGATGAGTGGTATAATGGACTAATCCAGTAACTGGTTGGTTAGGGTTTCTATGAGTGGTGGTTAGATTGTCATGCATGTTGGAAAAGCTAGTACTGCAGACCCATCTCCTTTTAATTTGGTTTTTAATTGACTACCCTTGCCTATACTTCCTTGATACCTACCCCTTGATGTAAAAGTAGGGATTTGGCTTTGATTCCTATCTTACTCAGATTGAGAGTTTTGGATTAGGTATGGAAGTTTTGGAGAAAAGGGTTTGGATTCTAATCTTGTATATATTATTTTGGCGAACGTAGGATGACCACTCCGATTGAGAATGGAAAGAATACTATGGAGGCAAATAGCCATAGTATCTTTTGGGTATGGCTTTGACAATGGCCATGAGTAAATTGGAGGTTGCAGACTTGAGATTTTGCGAGCATAGATTAGAATTTCGAGGACGAAATTCTTTTAAGGGGAAGAGAGTATGAGGACCCAAAATTTTCATACCTTTCATTTTAGATTACTTGCTTGCATATACAGTGAATGATAACGGACTGTTGTACCTTATTGTTTCTTTTAATTGATTGTCTAACGTTTTATGGCATGACATATTTATGGAAAGAAAAAGATTTTAACACAAGAGATTTCAAACCCTAGTTTTGACCAAGAAAAGAAAAAAAAAGTTTTATTCATTTTTGCTCACTTTTAGATGTTTGCAAGTTGTGTTGTAACCCGACAGTTAGTTACATATTTTCTTTGATTTTCATTTACTTGCCTCGAATTCTTGGTAGTTTTATTAGTTGAATCATGATTTTGACCTATTTTCTTATTTTACTTGGTGTATGTTTCATTTGATGCATGTTAAGTCTCATAGTGCATGATACTAGTGTGATCGACTAGTGAGACAAAAAGATAGACATACATCTTTCCTTGATATTTGTCAATTAACCAACCAAGTTTGACCAACCAATTTTGACCAAGACCAAGCCTTTTTCTTACTTATCTTGACCAAACCTTTTTGTCTTCATCACTTTTTTCTTCTTGCACACATGATGGGCGAAATTTTGAGAGAGGAAAGGGAGAGAAAACACAAAAAAATCCAGCTTTGATCTCTTGCATGAATCATGAATAAACTAAAGAAAAACCCTAATCCACTCCATAAAACCTTGAATCAATCTTGGAAGGAAGCTATCGGACAAGTTTTGGAGGAGGAAAGCCTTGTAACCTTCTTGATTTGTTTGCTGTCCTTGGGTTTGAAGGTAAAGAGGTGAACTTTATTAGAAATCTTCCCTTATTATTGAGTTTAATTAATATATGATGTTATAGAAACTAAAGGAAGGACTTGTACGGTGGATTTCATGATTTTCAGGTTATGTTGAGAAATTTATAGCTTTTGTTTTGTGAGGAAAAGGGAGGTAAAATTATTATAATACCTTTCATTTCTCCATTACTTTTGGTTATTCTAGTTGTATGTTAAATTTAAGCCAAAAGGTAGGAGTTTTGTGGAAGAAAAATCACTTTTCTAAGTTATAGGTTGCTGAAATTTCGAATTAGGGGCATGTGATGGATAGTTTTGATTTGCAGCCTTGTAATTGGAACTTTAATGGATTTCTTTAGTACGAATACATGCTATATAACTCATGACATGTTGGATATGATATATTGTGTAATTGTCATGGAAATAAGATTGAAAGTTGGAAGTTTTGTTGGAAAGACTTGGGAAAAATTTATTGAAATTTCTACTAGAGTTGGCCGATTAGGAGAGAGGAAATTGTCCAGCTTTTCACCATGATTTGTGACTGGTAAATCTTACTTTGTTACTCAATATACTTTATAATACATTAATCTAAAGATGTATGATGGAATTGAGTGAAAAATTTAGAGTTTTAAGGGGGGGAAACTTTGTTTCCTCAAACTCTACTTTTGCTGGAAATTTTTGCAGGAAGCTCTATGCAGCTTTGAAAAATTGGCTATAACTTCGTATAGGAAAGGCAAAATTGAGTTCGGTTTGTTGCATTTGAAACTAGACTCACAAGGCTTTCAACAGTATAAAATTCAGGGTTTCGTTCAACTCCTATAAATATCAGCAAATTTGCAAAATTTCTTTAAAATCATAACAATTCTGTTTTTGCACATGAGACAGCAGTGAGTTTGAACTGAAAATTTGACTAACCTATGAGTTGAATTTCATAAAGATGTCTCCCAAAACCTATTAATGCTTTGAGTCTATTTTCTAACGGTATAAAATTTATGATTTTTTGACCTAGGAAACTCAAGTTATGTTTTTTCAAAGAACGTCGCCCAAACTGAAAATTTTATCAAATGGATTGAGTGGGAATTGAAAAATTTTGGAAAACATTTTCTGGGGTTTAAACCTTATTTTGGTGAGATTTTGGATGCTTAAATTGCTCTCCTCACTTTTGGAATACATTTATATTTTTTCTTGATTTGCGCCTTCAAATTTGCCCTTGAACTCTACGTGTTTGAGAGGCCATCTTATATAGGTTTGTGACTCATAGTTGAGCCTAATATCTGAACTTTGTTCACTTAAGTTTTGGATGGTTAGACCATAATATCTTTATCTTGATTGTTCTTAGGATTTGTTGGTGAGTATGTGTGAGGACCCAAATTTTTTCTTAT
Source organism: Coffea eugenioides (assembly GCF_003713205.1). Classification (NCBI taxonomy): domain Eukaryota; kingdom Viridiplantae; phylum Streptophyta; class Magnoliopsida; order Gentianales; family Rubiaceae; genus Coffea; species Coffea eugenioides. The sequence continues at coordinate 18,608,362 of NC_040044.1, read as the reverse complement.
TTTTATTTTATTTTACTAGCTTATTTGATTATTTATTCACCCGTTTACCCCACATTTCAAGTCCATTTGTATGCAAAAATGTCTCTTTTATAATTTTAAAACGTTTCGTTAGCAAATTTAATTTTTCTATGGCTTGTTTAGCGAGAAATAGCGAATACACATTTTTCGAGGTAAATTCAATCCAAGAGTACATTAGTCTTGGAGAATTCAGAATGATCAATGGTAGACTAAGAAAAGTTAATTGAGGAATTAGATGTGAGTGAGTTAAAATTTAAGCTTTTACCGCGCGTGAGTCAATAGTTTCTCGAAAGTCTCGCCGGTATGACTAATTGGAGATTTGAGGAATTAATATTAGACTAGTAAAAGTGAGTAATTACAGAGTTAAAGGAAGTACCTTAGAGGATTAGTGCACGAGTATATCAAACACGAGAGAAAACGGCGGTACGAAACCCTCGCGCAACAACTATTCCTAGTTGACTTTTGGATTGCTTAACCCTTACTTTTCTCTCCAAGCTTCCAAGACAAGCCAAAACCATCACACACTCTCTCTCTTACCTCTCCATTTTCTGCCAAAGCAAGACAAGGAAGAAGGAAGAAGAAAAACTCCATTGTTTAGCTTCAAATCACTCAACAAACCTCCACCAAATCGTAAATAACTTGGAGTAACCTTCCATCTTGGAGCAAGGAGCGATCTTGTGGACTTTTCTTGGAGGAATTTCGGTTGAAAATTCTGGTTTCACCTAGGGTTTGAAGGGTAACCATCTCATCCCTTTAAACTCTTCATTTCTTCCAAGTTTTAGCGGTTAATCTCCGTGGGTTTGAAACCCTAACCGCGTATAAGTTAGCGGGCTTAAGGAAAACCATTTATCTTGCTTTAATCCTAGGCTAGCGGTCTTGAGAAGGCTTGTAGGTAGCTGACTTGAGGATTAAAATGCTTGATTATTGTTGTTTATGTGTTTATGAGCGGATTACAGTTAGAAGGACGAGAGAAAGTTGGAAAAACTTGCGGGATTCAAGCTGGCCGAAATTTTTGGTCTTATTGTTTTGTTTTCATTTCGAATTTTTGATGCTTGATGGACTGTGAAATCGATGGATATATGTTGTATATTGTGTGTATAAAGTGTCTTTCAAAAATCGTATCATTTGGTTGTGCAAAACGTGAGTTTTGGGAAGAGTTTCAAATCTGGAAATTGATAACAGTGCACTCGGACAGTGCTTCTTTGTCCGAATGTATTTCTGTGTACAAAAGTCAAAATTGAGTGCCGTTGGTGGCATTCAAAATTAGACATTCATAGCTTTCCAATGGTATAAAAATCTCCTGCTGATTCATTTTGAGTGAACCGCAGTGAGTCGGCAAAGTCGGCTGTTCTATTTTGACTGTTCATACGAATGAAACTGGAAGCTGCGTTTTGTGGCTTGATTTTGTCCCACTTGTGAAATGATTTTCAAAATGATGTCTTCTGATGAATTATAGTATTTGGAACTTAGTTTCCAACACCATAAACCAATCTCAATTCGGAGTTGTATAGAGCTAGATATAGTTTGGTTTCGAAAATGCGATAAAGCTGGAAATTGGAAGAATTTCCCTTCCTTGTTGACCGAATGGTCGAATCTGTTTAGGGAGGTTATATTTCAAAAATTTTAGTGTCATTTAACCATCAATTGTTTATTAAATATTTCTGAAACTTTGGTTTCAAAATTGGAACGAATTGGGGCTGATTGTGTTGGAAAAAACGTTTAAAAATGAAAGAAAAGCAAGAGGGCAGATTAGCTTTGAAATATTTTACGAACTTTGGTTGTTTCGTTAACTGCCTTCCCGTACAAGTTTTTACCTGAATTTTGGTAGAGAAGTAGTTTGTATATGGAGGTTTATGTGTACCAAATTTTGTGTGATTTCAATGCCATTTCGATACCCAAATGATGCTCCAAAGATTGCTCTTCAAATCTGGAAATTCACTGTTCAAGTAGTGAAAATCTACCGACTTTAAGCTGTTATATCTTGATACTCAAAACTTCAAATTTGGTTCTGTTTGTCGTGTTTGAAACCTTGTTTAGAACTCTTATTGTGTTACAAATTTTAAGGGCTGATTCACTTTCTATGAATTTTGCTGAATTTCCAAAGATTACAAGAAAACCAAGACTGGTTCAAACCTGTCTTCTTGGAACTGGAACTTTGAGCTGAAAAATGAATGCTTTTTGTTTGGAACCTTGAAAAGTGTCTTCTAGAAAATTTTAGTACTTTGAATCTAGTTTCCAACGGTATAAAATTTTCCGTTTTTGGACATACCAAACTCAAGATCTGATTTTCCAAGTTTTGTCGCGTAAAGCTGAAATTTTCTGATTTCTTAAGAAACTAACTTTTAAGAACATTCAACTTCCTTTGGAGATTGATGGTTCATTTTAAACTTGATTTCATGGAGGATACAAGTTTTCCTTTGTACTTGATGTTTCCTTGGGTTTAAATGAGAAACCTTAATGTTCTTTAATTATGCTTAGTTCTTGACCTAGAACTTGATTCCTCATGGTTTTATTCGTACTTTTGAACTTTAAGTTTGAAAAGACTTGATTCAAGACTATAACGACTCGCTTTATCCTTTAGTATACATTTGAGAATTATATACATACCTCTTGTTTCTTCACTTTTGAAGTACGAAAACCCTAAAGTTTTGTTTTTTACTTCCATATAAACTTATTGGTTCTTACCTCAGAACTCGAGGGTAATCAAGGGTGTTATCCAGGAACCGAGACTTATCGCACGTAACTGTGAGTGTTCTTTGTAGGTGTTTGTGACTTGAATAGTTTTACTACATGTTTACCGCATATTTCTTGTGTGTTTAAGTGTTATCTATAATTGCTCCTATGTAATTTTTCACCGTTTTAAGGCAAGTGTGTACTTTATCTCACTCGACCTACTAAAATATTAAATTTCTTCCGTTTAACCGTGAATTTCTACCGTTTACTGGTTTATTTGATTACTTGCGCATGTTGTAAGTTCTTAGTTGAACTGAGTCCTGCCCTTAGTTACTAATCTGCTCGAGCCAGGACTGGGTTAGGTCGGGTAGGTTGGAACCCTGGGCCACCGTTTCGGTATACTCGAGTATTACCACTGGAGGAATAAGGCGATGGCCAGACAACCGGGAGAATTATTGGGGTTATAAGGTGTAGCTGACCGAAACAGTTCCACGTGAACACTGTATCCTTTTAATGTGTGTTTATTTCTATACAATGATAAAGGTCTCATTTTAATGTGCCAATGTGAAATCTTGAACCACATATGTGTTATGCTTAATTTACTTGATTTATTAGAACTGTTTATGTGTTTTGGAACCTCACTGGGCTGTTTAGCTCATTCCACGCTTTTGTTTTCCTTAATAAGGTTCAAGACTGAGAGTCCTCACGAATAATATTAAGTTGTTTTCTTTTGGAGATTTCAAGTTGTATTATAGCAATGACTGTAGTACATATTCTTTTGGCTTGTATTTAAGCTTGAAGGTTAACAAATTTTAAGTATTAATATTTTGGAGTACTTTAAATGTATATTGAAAATAGTTGAAGTATTTCTAATTTTTGAATTATGGATTGTAGTGAGTCCCAATGAGAGCTAAGCAGGCGTTCTGCGGATACCCTAGGGTTCGCTCTAGGGAGAAGTGAGGGCATCACAGTATGAGCATAATCCGGGGATGAACTTTGACATTTACTCTACTGATATCGGTGATTGTTCCTTGCATGTGTATGTTTTAAATGACTATGTGAAATATTGTGAATGTTACCGGAATGTTAAATGTTTTCCAATGATTGACAATGAATTTTCGATAGGCGAGTGTGAATTTTCAATGATTGAATGCTACTTGTGCATGAATGTAAGTCTTTTGGCTGAACTGGGCCCTTACCCTTCGTTGCCAGTCGACTCGAACCAGAAGCGGATTCGGTCGGGCGGTTAGTGACCATGGGACAATATTTGGTATACTCGAGTATTACCACGAAATCTGGTGGAGAACTAGCCAGTGAATTCAATGCAATGCAATCAATAAATGAATGACAAGAACACTGAAAAAGTTTTCACTTGAAAATGTTTTTTAATGTCAGAGGGATAAGAAAAATGGTTGGCGAATGAATGAATGACTCGAATGAATGGCTCCAAGTGAGCACGTATCATTTCAATGAATGAATGATTGATTCTTGAATGGCTATTTATTACTGTGCCAAGTGTGCAAAGTACTAAATGTAAGTGTTTCGGTGTTTTGCCTGCTTGAATGCTTGTTTGGGAATCTCACTAGATTTTTAGCTCATTCAATTTGTTTGTTTTCCTTATAGGAGTGGAGGCTGGAGCAAGTAAGTGTGAACTAGTGTGTATAAGTTTCTTGTACTTGTACTTTTATGGATTGAATGTATTTGGGATATTTGGCAATGTAAAACTACGTTTCACTTTTGGCTTGTAAATGAAGTTGAATTATGGTTGATTTGAGAAGCTTACCATTTTCAAGAATGCTAGTGAATGAATCATGGCGAGAGTTGGGCAGGCGATCCGTCAAATCGTTGGGTTCGCCCTAGGGAGAGGTGGGGTCATCACACTAAGGGCATGTATTATGAATTTTGGTGGAAGTTGGGGTCAGTACTAGATCTTGGTTGAATTCGCATATAACAATAGTTATCATTTATCCATTCAAATGGCTCCGTATGAAGCTCTCTATGGAAGGAAGTGCAAATCACCGATTTATTGAGATGAAATAGGAGAAAGAAACATTTTAGATCCTTCAAGTAACCGTACCATGGGTTGAGGAAGCTTACGAGAAGGTGAAATTAATGCGCCAAAGAATTCAAATGGTTTAAAATAGACAGAAAAGTTATGCGGATAATCGGAGGAAAGATTTGGAATTTGAAGTTGGAGATAGACTGTTCCTTAAAATCACATCACTAAAAAGTGTCACGACCGGAAAGGGCAAGTGTCGCGCCCCATTTTTTATAAGAAAAATAAAATAAATAAATGGTTTGAAAAGTGAATTTTTGATTTGAAAAATGATTTTTGATTTACAAAGAAAGTGGGTCTAAATGGGACTTGAAAATGCGACGATTTGACCAAAATATAGTTTAAAAAGGGTTTTCGAAATAAAATCGGAGTCGCCACTTGGTATAGAGTTAAGGTGTACCAAGTCACCTAAAATGAATTTTTTTAAAGGAAAAGGTAGAAAGAAACCCCTTTTAAACGACTCCTAGTCTACGTAAACCAACGAAAAAGGTTCGGGAGTCACATTTGACGAAGGGGAAGGCAAGGATAAAAATCCAAGGCACCCCTTCGACCTAGCCAAGGCTAGTTGCGCGATTTAGTCAAAGATTTTCTTGTTTTAACCAAAGCATTTATCACATTTGGATGCACTATATGAATGCAAAACCTAGACCTAGGGGGACATCGGGGGGCAAAATTTCTCTTCAAAGCTTGAATGGTGCCAATCACATTAGTTGTGATGCCCAATAATGACTCTTTGGAGAGGTCACGAATAATGCAAAATATGAGACTCTAAGAAAAGGAAAAGAATAAAATAATTATAGAAATATACATGTCTTAAAGGAATGCATCATGTCGGGTACGGGGGACTAATGTTCGTGACTCAATTTTCCCTTTAATAGAGGGAATACGAGCGTGCTAAGGCTAGAAAAGCCAAACTCGTCCATATCCCATATTCAAGGGGTTTTTCCCTAATCTAATCAAGCAAATGCACTACCCTAATCCTAAACTTAGAATGAAATGCAAGTCTAATGTCATGTATCATACATAGGGGTATATATATGTATAGGGAAAATAGGGATAAGGGTTATACGTATAAGGGGAATATCATACAAAATGATAAAAGACCCTAAAAAGTGAAAATATGCATGAGAATGGAGTGATTTTATCATGCAATCATGATCTAACGCGCGAGGGGCTCCTAAGGGTCTAGCATTGGACTAGCCCATATCTATGAATTCTCACTAGCGTTGGACTAGTGAGAAAAGTCGGAACAAAGGGCCACAACTAGCGTTGGGACTAGTGTGGATTCGAGAAATTGACCACAACTGGCATTGGACTAGTGTGGTGACGTCACACATCGGTTGCAATCAAATAAATCATGTAAGACCTAATAAAAGCATGTAAACACATAAATCACATAAAGCACATAACACATCAGCATGATATCTAGATGCAAGACCCTAACAAAGCGGTAACACATAGCACATAGACATGCAAATCACACATAAGGCAAATAAAGCCGTAACTATTACATTCGGGGGAAACCTACTACAGTCTAAGAGGGAGAAAAGGAATAAAAAAAATAAAATAATAATCTAGCTATTACAACTTTGGCATTCAAGTGCCTTCAAATGACTTGCCAATTAAAGAAGGCGAAATAGCAAGAAAGCGAAACAGGCAATTGAACATTAATAAAAAGCGAATTAAAGCATGCATACTCACACAAAACACGTAGGAGCACATAGGAGAAGCAAAATCAAGGAGATAGAGGTTACCTCCCTTGCAGTGGTAATGAGATGAAGGAAATATTAGCTTCAAAACAATAAAAGGGTCAATGCACCAATTTAGTTGAGAAATAAATCACAAAAGATAAAAATAAACATGAAATTGAATCAATTAAATCATGCAAACAACCCACATTTAAGAAGTCAAAAGAATAAAGGACTTGATTGCAAACATTAACAAAGTTTTGGGGTCAAAAATAAAAGAAAATAAAGTTTAAGGACCTATTTGCAATTAAACTGGGACCTAAATGAAAGAAATTGAAAATGTCCAGGGCAACAGTATAGTTAAGGAGAAATCCAGGGACTGATTTGCAAATTCGGCTACCAGATTCTTGATCAAACAGGCCATTGGGCCTTTTTATCTATTTGGGCCGAAGACTCTCTAAGCCCGGTCGAAAAACCCTCAAGAAAACAGATGGGCTAGTCTTCACTTTCCAACCAACAAACCCAACCCCAAAGAGTGGGCTTTTACCTCCCAAGCCCAAACCAAAACCCAACAAAAATAAACTAAATCCACATTTACAAACCCAACCAAATATAATTACCCAAAAGCCCAAACCATAATACTAAACCCAACCACATAAACAAATCAATAAAAAATATTAAGCCACGATTATGAACTAAAAACAAGAAATAATCAAACTAAAAGACTACTTAAAAAACATAACAAAAATGATTAAAATCTTAAAAAGGTGAAGTAAGGCCAACTTTTCAACCTTTTAGTCAAATCAAGAATAAGGGGAACACTTGAGGGGTTTAAATGCAACCAAGTAGGGACTTAACTGAATGAATTATGAATGTTTTACGGTCGAATTATGAAATTCTGGAACTCTGGGGCTAAATTACAAAACAACAAGGAAATGAAATGACCGGCATGTCAACTTTTAAGCAAACAATCGTCTTCCCCAAGCAGATTAGGCATCAATATTCCATTTAGAACCTTCAATCGGGCATTTTAACAAACAGCACATGGGCATAGAAGAATCCAATAATTTTTGCTCAATTGGGACTGTAATTAGCCCCCCCCCCCCCAAAAGATTATCATACCATCAGGAAGGAAAACCGATTCTAGAAATTGAATGACAATAAAGGAAAGAACAATAAGAACTTGTCATACATAACGATAGAAATAAACAGCCAAAGAAATAGAAAGAAAAAGAGGTAGGAGATTTCGAAAATTGCCCCTGCCATGCCTACAAAATTTTCCAGATTGTTTGCTTTGGTTCAAACTTTCGCAGAGGCCTTTCACCAAACGGGTCAGGGGCATTAACAAAATTGAACTGATTCATCAACTGTTGTGGTAGCAAAACCTCAAAATTACAGCAATCTCAATCAAATTTCTTACAAATAACAGGCATTGCCGCTCCACATAAACGCATAAACCTCAGAAAGGGATAAAATTTTACTTACAGTGCTTCTCCGTTCCTTGCCAGGCCTCCTGGTCTCCCCTCTCACCTTTGCTCTGTTTTTCCTTTGCTCGTTGCTTAGCCTTTATTTCTTTTCCTGCCGAAACCTCTTTCTGATTTTTCTTGTTCCACTGCTGCAAATCACCATTCAGCAAGAGTTTCATTGACAAATAAGCAGTGGCAGGAGCTGCAGCCGCCTCCTTGTCCTTCCCTTTCTGGACAAAGGAGACACCATTCTGAGCTCCAGTTGCTACATTAGCAAACGCCGGTGGTGGTGATGATAGAGAAGAAGAATTCGAATCCATTGCTAGAGAAACCCCTCTTTCTCTCAAGTAGAATTCCTTGCTGAATTACGGAACGGTCGGAGGAGAGGCCGTCAGCGGCAGAAAGGTGTTAAGAAAAAAAAAGCTTTCCAGATTTTCATCGACCCCTCAGTTCCTTTCTTTTCTAGCGCAGCCGTCCAACCCACCTTTCTACTCTCTAGCCGTCATCAGACCCCCCTCTGCTTCTATCCACTGCTCCCCCATTTTTACTCTGTTTTTTCTAGCCGTAAGCCCCCCTATTTCTCAGCCTGAAGCCCCCTTTTTCTCAAGCTCTCCGACCGTTTCTGTTTTAGCCTCCCAGATCCTTTGTTGTTTTCTCTTTTTTTTCGCTTTCTTTCTGTTTCCTCCCGTCGCTCTTCAAATTTTTCGGTTTCTCTAGCCGCCACTCCCTCTGGTTTTCCTCTCATTTGCCAAAAGCTTCTTCTAGCCTCTACCTCTTGTTTTCTATTTTCTCTTCCCTTTTTCCTCTCCAACTTCCAGCTTTTATTTGTTCGGATTTTTCATAGCTGTTTCCTTCCTCTCCGTTTCAGTCCGAATCTTCCCTTTTTCTTTATAGCCTTGCTCCTTTTTTCTTTTTGCTGACTCCTCTATTTTTCCTCAACCCTAGCCGAGGCCTCCTCTATTTTACTCTCTCTTTTTTCCAGCCTCAAAACCAAGCTCCCCGTTTTTCCTTTTTCCCCCCTTTGGCTTGCGGCTGTTTTTTTGTCTTTAAAGGCACCCCAAAACTAAACCTAATATGAAAGGCCAAGATTTCAAACCCCAAAGTAAGCTTATGTGTCTTATTCTTGTCCCTTTGATTGACTTTTCCTTTTTTTCTTTTTTTTTCTTTTTTTTTCCTTTTCTTTTTTCTTTTTTTTAGTGCAAAAAAACTCTTAATTCAATTTAAAGTAAGACAAGAGACACGAAATCAAAAACCAAAAAAAAAAATTAAATAAAAAACAAACCTAGGAATCGAAACAAGCAAAATAAAATGATTAAATAATTAAAGTTTAATTAAATGATAAAATGACTTAAAAATAAAAGACTAAAAGTAAATGAAATTAATCAAAAATAAAAAATACCTGTAAACAAAAAATACCTTAAAAATTTAGTGTCTACAGCAAGAAGCTAAAATCGGAATATGTGGGACACTTTAAAATTTTTCAACGAGTGGAAAAAGTTGCTTATTGGTTGGAGTTACCCATGAGTTTGTCCAGAATTCATGATGTTTTTCATGTCTCATTGCTAAAGAAGTACCACCCAAATCCAACTCATGTGCTCCAACAAAAAAATATTAAAATTGAGGAGATCCTAACCTACGAGGAACGACCCGTACAACTTTTAGATTGAAAGGTGAAAGAACTAAGGAACAAGCAAATTTCCTTGGTTAAAGTTCTTTGGAAGAATCACAAATTAGAAGAAGCAACTTGGGAAGTAGAGGAAGAAATGCAAAAGAAATATTTTGAACTATTTGCAAGACAAGGTGAGAATTTCGATGACGAAATTCTTTTCAGGGGGAGAGGGTGTGAGGATCTGAAAATTTTGTCATTTTATCCGTTTTAACTCCATTGCATTTTATTCATTTAGTTATTTATTTATTTGTTTATAGATTTGATAATGATTTTAGTCTTAATGATTTTATTAAATTTTACATGCTGGGGGTTAGTGAGTGGGGTAACTGCGACTTTAAGTAGGGTGTGAAAGAAAACCTTAGTGAACAAAAGAGGGAATTTATTGCAATAAGAGAGAATTGAGATATTTGGAGTAAGAAACTACAAGAAGTCAACACTTGGCACAATAGGAACCAAGTTTTATTTCTTTAAGACTTCTTTGACCAAACCTTTCTTATAATTTTTCTTCCATTTCTTGTCTTAAAACAAAACAAACAAACAACAAAAGAAAGAAAGAGAGAGAGCCGAGATCTTAGGGAAGAAAAGGAGAAGAAAACTTCATCCAATCTAGCTTTAATCTTGCTTAGATTTTGTGAAAAAAGGAAGGAGAGATCTTGGTTTTTCCATCAACCTTGGCTTAAACTTAGAGAGGAAGAAGATTTGGTGGATTGTGGGTTGGGTTCATCTTGGTTGGAAAGCAAAAGAGGTAAAATGCTAGATTATCCTTCTTTCTTTACCTTATATTGAAAATAAGTTTGATTGTTGGATTAAAGACAAGATTGGTGGTAAATCTTGGAAGTTTCCTAAGTTGATGATTTTTGTACTTCATATTTGAGTTTTAGGGTTTGAATATATATATATATATATATATGATTATGGTGGTTTTCTTGTTGAGATTTTGACTTTATATATATCTATTATTATGTTGGTGGTGAAATCTTATGGA